>NW_020229899.1:66871-247819 GCF_003227715.2 Harpegnathos saltator
GCGCGCCTTTTCTTTTTCTTCGTATTGTTATATTACCAGACGTCATGAACACCGCTCAAAAACACTGTCGGTTTGTCGCGGGAGGTGATATCTTGCTGCGATTGTTCGAAGTGGCATGGCAGATTGATACTACACTCGCTGAAACACCACCATACAAAGAAATACCGACGATTTTGACGGTCACCAATCCGCGTTGGATAGGAGACGATCATCGCTCATTTAACGGCCGCTACATCGTATTGCAATAGGAAGGAAGAGAGACGACGATTTCCATGGTCGAGTTATCGAATTGTCAAATTTCGACCAAACGTTTCATCGTACAAAGAGCAAGATGAACCCGAGGGCCATGATTGTGGAATCTAAACGACGACGCGATCATGAATCGACGCAATTGGTGATTGATGCTCTATTGCGTATAATTCATGCTGCTGACGCGTTCAATGTTGATATCAATCTTGGTGATAATTGGCACGATCAGTTCTATTGGCTCGCTTTGATCATGCCGATACTGTTCGAGCAGATAAATTTTTCAATAGAGATTCTCAAAACGCATGACGATGAAACTTACGCGTCATCGTCCAGAGGACCATTGTGGTTTCGCACGCACGCTGAACATTTGTCGATGCCCACGAGCACGGTGGACCATGTAACCGAATCACTTGAGAACAATATTAACGATGACGACGACGACGACCACGAGTTGCTGGATGATCATATTAACGACGACGACGACCATGAGTTGCTGGATGAGAATAGTGACGAGATGCTAGACGAGGACAGCGACGAGACATTCGATGAAGACAGCGACATGATGCTGGATAAGGACAATGACGAATTGAAGGAATGGTCTAAATCGATAAAAATTATCATTGCTTCGATTGCACGATCGATCGCATAATGGTGCAAGTGATATCCGAATTGGTTACGAATGTGCGACGTTGGCGCAATCTTCGATATTGCACCGTTGTTCCGTCATTTGTACATTTGTCACCAATACATATAAAACGAGTTATCGCGCACGAGTTAACGGTTCCTGTGTTTCATAATGGCAATAAACTTATTTTCGAACATAACACCTGTGAACTCGCTCGTACATTAAATAGAGAACGTATCGATATTATTATGCCATTTCGATCGGATCGTTTGGCGTCGTGGCGACGAATTGACGACTACGATCGCACAACCGTTTTCAACAATATTATGTACGTGTTAACCATAATGTCCAATTGGTGGCTCCACGGTGACATATTCTCGTTTTATGATAATTTGTACCCGCGAGTCGACGGCTCTCCAGAACTATTAATGTACTGGTTGGCTCGAATCTTGATGCCATTATGTCGTCATATTGTTTTTTATGTGCGTATAAACAAAACTTAATATCCGAATATAATAAGTTATTTGGTATAATGAAATGAAAATAAAATGCTTAATTGTACAATTGCATTTATTCCGTTACGTTTTATCCAATTGTCCTATATATTCTGTAACGCGTAATGCGAAACAAGTGTTATTGTAATGCGACGTCGCTCGATTTTTTCGGAGACACATTGCGGCTTGTCGAGCGAACGTCGAGCGATCATATACTTGTACAATCGCACGATGCTCGCAATGATCGCGCGATTCGAGCGGTTGTACAGTAGTAACGTTTCCCCCCATACCTACGTAGTAGGTACGGAGCAGTAGCGTTCCCGGTCCTATTGTACCTCTGACTGCTCCGTACTACGTACAGGGGGAACGTTACTACTGTACAACCGTTCGACCTGTGCGATTGTCGCGCACTCACTGCTCGCTGCTCGCTACTTGCTCGTGCGAGTCGCTAGCGCTCGATCAAATTACATAATCGCAATACACACTCGAACAAATGTACAATTGCTCGAATGCGATTCTCGCGCGTATGTTGAACTAATGTCAAGCGTCGAACGTTTGGCTAAAGTCGCACATTCGGTCGCTCGTGTCGTGTCTCGCATCGAACGGCGAGAGGTAAAAATCGTCGCATCGCGGAAAGAGGAGGGTGCAAACTGTGCATTGATTGATCGATTAAAATGACGAGTATCGAATGAACAATTTGTTATTTTTATCTATCTCTCCCCCCCACAATTCTCCTTGTTAGATGCGATTATCGCAAACTATGAGATTTTTTTTGATCGAACGAATCGATGATAAAATCTTCGCATTGATATCGTAGGTACTTGAATATTGAATAAATAGCGCGTGTTTCTTTGCTTTATTTCGTATTGTAACATACGAGAACGTCATGGAGACCGCTGCAAAACACTGTCCTATGGCGATCGATGTTGTGTTGTATCTGATGTACTGGTCGAAGCGTTGCAACAGATTGATAGCACATTCGCGGCAGCAAGTCAGCCGGACGATGATATACCGATTAATTTGACAGTCAATCATCCGCGCTGGATAGGAAAGACGCTTTTGATCATTTAACAGCCGCTACATCATCTTGCAACGGTAAGGAAGAAAAAAATACGTTCAGATATGTCGTATTTTGTCCGGATGTTCATTATACGAGGAAAAGAAAGAGACTCCGGCGAAGAAGCGCAAGAGATGTTGCGTCGATAGTGCGGGGATCGCAAAAAGACGACGCGATCTTGCAATGACGAGACTGGTGATTGATTATCTGTTGATCATAAATTCGTTCGAGTGAACGCAGCGGTCAAATTTATCTCGATCCTTGCGACGATTGGTGCGAGTTGTTCTATTGGATCGCTATAATTATGCCAATGTTGTACGACAGGTTTCATTTGACAGTAATGAATTTCACACACGACGATAACTTATTGTCATTCATAGGATCTTTATGGTTTCGCAGACTCGTGTCGAAGAGCAATCCTCACGCTTATGACACACAGTACCGAATGGAAAATATGACCGAAGATAGCAAGCGGCCGAATGGTCAATGAGAATGCAAATGAGGAGTCTGATGTGAAGTGACGAGAATGATGATGATGATGATGATGATGATGAATTCGAGAGATACATTGAAATCGACAAACGTTATCCTTGCTTCGATTGTACGATCAATCGCATTGTAGAACAGGTGATACCCGAATTGGCCGTTAAACGTGCGACGTGGCGTAATTTGCGACAATGCACCGTTGCCTCGTCAGTGGTACGATTGACGCCGATATACGTGAAACGAATTATTATGCAGGAATTGACAGTTCCCGTGTTTCACAAGGACAATATTTACAAGCATAGTACTCATCTACTCCCTCGTATATTAAACAGAGGTATGCTAGAGTTTCGGATGCCATTTCGATCGGATCGCTTTGCATCGTGGCGACGGATCGACGACTATGACAGCACCACTACCATTGTTACCAACGATATTATGAACGTATTGAACATGATATCCAATAGTTGGTTCGGCAATGGCTACCTCGATTACACAATGGACCCGCGAATAGACGGCTCGCCTGAATTATTAATGTACTGGTTGACTCGAATCTTACCGCCATTGTGCGGGGGTTTTCTTTTCGTGTGTGCGTAATCGAATCTGATATAATAGGATAATCATTTTTTCGGTATAACGGAAGAAAATAAACGGCTAAATTGTAGAATTGTGTGTGTGTCAATTCGTTACATCTCCTGCTCGATCTTTTCGCATTTCCATATTACAGAATAAAATGTAAGAGAACAATGCAGCAGCAGCAGCAGCAGCAGCATTCGCAACCGTCTTCGTCGAACGTGATGTCAGTCTTGGCCGAGTATCGATCGAACGAGCGAAACGACGAGTCGTTTGTTCATATTGCACGCGTCGAGATCTGATTGTCAATTTGTTGCGAGATGCCAAGGCGTACGTTTCCGATGAGAGAAATTCGTCGTCGAACGTATTCGACGATATAGATATTCGTCGATCCTGGGGACGTTGCGGGAATTGGTTTCGAGTGCGTTGCGAAACACTCGAGACTGTTGCGACATCAGAGAAACGATCGTTGGTCTATCCGTGGTCACCGTTTCAAAAGATTACTCTGTGCACCACAGTGATGTACAATTACGAAGAGTACGAGAGCGAGCGTAACGGCTCGAATGACGACGACGAGTCACGAGAATCATCCTCGCGACTTGGCGATCGTGCAGTCTCCATCGAACTGTTGACCGTGTTGTCGGACCTGTTCATCGAGCAAACTTATTTGTTAATCGATGAAGATCGTATGTCGCAATACAGTGCTACGTTGAACGCGTCGATCGAACACTGGAGCG
The DNA here is from genome assembly GCF_003227715.2 of Harpegnathos saltator. NCBI lineage: Eukaryota > Metazoa > Arthropoda > Insecta > Hymenoptera > Formicidae > Harpegnathos > Harpegnathos saltator. The sequence continues at coordinate 71,090 of NW_020229899.1, forward strand.
AGATCGTGTTCTGGCTGTTGCGTATAATGCCCATGATGTGCGAGTGGTTTGATCTCGATGTGCAATCAGTTCCGGCGCACCCCTGGTGCTGTGGCGATGCGCTGCGATCGAAGCACGACGAATACTCGTGCTGGATGAACGGCTTGATCTTTGAGACTACGCAGACACCGGGCTCGTTGCACGACAGATGCACTCAATGTTCCCTCGCGTACATTCGTTGGGAATACATTGCCGGATTTTGTCGCGGGTATACGACGTTGGCGCGAGATGAAAAAATTTGGTGCGGTGGCTCAGTCGTGGCAACCGTCACCGAAACTGCTGCGAAGCGTGATATTGCGAGATTTGCTGTTGAAGGACACGGCCAAACATCGCTACGGTGACAAGGAGCATTTCGTGCGATACGACGGCACCGTTTGATTGACCGTCACGTCGTCACCTCGAGCAGGCGAGGCCGCCGCCGCGCACGTACGGGGCGAGTGCCGCGTGGACAATAGCGTAAACACCGTGGAGGTAATTTTGTCCGTTTTGGACGATTTGTTTGAATTTTCGGGACTACGCAAACACGAGAGGAAAAAAGTCGAGTGGGTCGTGACCGTACCGCCGTGCGAACACTGGCCCAGTGTTTTGTACTGGCTCGCGCGTATAGTGCCCCTGTTGACGAGAGACGTTCTCTTTTGCGTCACGTCTTTGCCCGACGCGCCGCCGTCAGTGACCGCTACGGACAGTGACGACGAGTATTACTGATCGAGCGTTGGCGGATACCAGAAACTCGAATACGACTTTCGTAAGAACGTGTGACACAATGTCATCGCTGTACAGAGCGATTCGATTGATCGCGTACGTTGTACATCGCGTCGTTGCGACGCGCGCGAGATCGATCGGTTCGCGTTTGTCGCGAGTATGGCCGTTCGCTCCGGTCGGTGTTATCTCGCGATAAAAAAAAACAAAAACGCAGTGTCCTTATCAATGATACTAGCGCCCGATAGTATCGGTGCTTTGTTCTCCAACGTGTTTGTTCGCACCACCACCACCCCCCACTCATTGAAATGTTCAGTTCGGTGCGTATATATCGCGCGTATTTTTTTTAACGGTCGCCGTGAATCTTTGTCAAAGTTGCGCGACAATGGCCGTTGAATCGCGTAATGACGCGTTCTCCACATCCGAGATGATTCGGCGATATCGTCAACAATGTCTGGAACGCGAGTCGCAATGTCCATATTGCGCGCGTCGTTACATTGTTCGAGATATCTTTGCCGAGGCTATCGACTACCTGGAGAACGACGAGGACAAGGAATCGTTTGGGTCGCCGCATCATGTGATCGAGCTAATATCGCAAATGTTGGCACGTACTAGCAATGTGTATTGCAATCGCATGGAAGCCGAGTTGCAGTATCCGTGGTCGAGTCATCGGTTCGTGTGCGTGATCGCAAGAATTATGCACAATGATGACGATACGAGGACCTATACCGACGAAGAGAAGGACATAATCCAGCGGTACAGCGATGACGACGAGCGCATATTAACGCACGAATTATTAGTTGCATTGCGCACCGTATTTGCGGAGCGTTCTTTGTGCGAATTGACGTGCGAGGAGGTGCAGATTGGTGTGTCGAGTCGCCATTGGCGCGAAATGATATACTGGTTAGTTCGCATAATACCAATGCTGTGCGAATCCTTCACTCTGAATATCTGGCCGAAAGAAGATTACGAGTTCGAGAACAACGATAACTACGACGAGACGACCACCGATATATGGATGAGCGGTTGTATCGACACGACCAAGTGCACAAAATACGATAATCGTGGATGCTGGGAGTGCGCGATATCGCGCGTCGCTCAGTGCACCGTTCCGCGATTGTTGCGCAATGCGCGACAGTGGCGAATTCAGCGACGCGTTAACAGCGACAACGGTGGTCGTTTGAATTGCATCGCGCCGGTGCCCACATCGGTGTATGCAAAACTCCCGATATTGGACGATTTGCTGACGCCATTTACCTCGGAACAACAGGATGTTCATCGAGAACATATGATTGTTTTCCGCCGTTTATATAACAGTGACAACATTGTTCTGTTGGTACCGACGCGTTCTACTACTACTACTACGTACGAGACTGCTCAGCAACGGCCGTTTGTCAGCGAGGACGGTTCTACCATGGAAATAACGTTGGACATATTGTCCCAAGTGCTTGATCGATTGCGCTATTGTAATTTTAACGCGTTGCCAATGACCGTGCCGGTGGACCAATGCTCGAATGTGACTTACTGGCTGACGCATCTGATACCGCTGTTCTGGTGGAGATTTTCAATTTGTTCGAGGAAAGAGTCAATTGAATAAAAAAACAATTAATTTTTTTTTCACGCTCGATTTATTCCACTTCCAGACATCGACCTTTCCTCGCACGGCGTATATAATTTTTCAACGAGGATTCGTTTGTTCTTCTCGCGCGCCTTCGATAAATCGAATAGTTCTAGGCGCAACTTGTTCGCGACGACGCAATGACATGATCGGTCGGACGGGGAAAAAAAAGTTCGGATTCGGACAAACTAATCGCGAAATGCGACAACAACGACAAGGCGCGGCCGCCACCTATTGTCGAGACTTCGGCGCGCGACATGCCGAGTTTTGCGATATTGATCTGTCGAGTCTGAACCGTCTGAACAACGTCGTGGCCACACTGGCGCAACAACTGCGCGAGGAGCAACAGCGCGACGCCAGCGAGACGATTGTGCGCGTGTCGATGATCCGAAAGTCACCGTCTGTCGAATCGCTCGTTATAGCGTCGCACGTGCAAATCGAACGCCGCAAAGTCGTGCGATTGTCAGCCGGTGAATCCGTCGCGAAACTGACGAGTGACGAATCCTCCGTAGCGACCGCATGGCTGCTCGAAAAATGGCGACGATACTACGACGAGATGTCGCGCCAACTCGGACGACAAAACTGACGAGTTCATCGCGATCGAGCCGTGCTTCGATGACGAGGAAGAGGACACCGCCGCTATCGCGCGCAATTGTGCCATTCGTTCGGCGGTGCATTTGTTCTTTCGCTGGTTCGGCCTGATGAGCTCGATCCCGCGCGATTGTCCGCTCGATTATGTGAATTTCGAGTGGTTGTCGAGTCGCGGAGTGGTGCGTGTTTACGCGGATAAGCCCGAGCGTCGTTGGTGGTGAGACAATGTGCACGACGTTCACGTGCGAGAGATAAACGGTGGCGACGACGACGACGACGACGACGACGGTTTCCTCGAGACGGAGGCTCAACCACCGACCAATACCGGGCGCGACGTTGACGATTCGGTCGTCGCACCTCCGATGAAAAAAAACGACGCCAGTCCACGAGAACGATTCCTCGTTGGACGTGGACAGACTTTGCCGAATCCGATCGTTCGATCGATGCGTTTCGTTTCACCGACGGCCGCGGTGTCACCGTGCACGAACGCTTCCGCGTGTCTTCGCGTCAGATTCTGGTCACGAGAAGCGAACGGAATGAGTTTGCGCGCAAAGATCGTCATAGTCACTACGGCGATGCTTCGGTCGTGACGATCGGTGGGTCATCGGAGCGCGACACGGTGCAGCGGCGAGAACCCGGCAGCCGTGACACCCGACTCGATGACCCACGAGCAGCGTCGCGTAGTGAGCACCATCGAGCGCATTTGGTCCGCGCCGCCGCGAGGCTCAGCCGCCGCGTCCAATAGACGCGTGGTGATCGATGGTGTGGCCGGCTCCGGCAAGACGTTTCTGCTGGGTCTGATGCTCGATCGATTCGCCAGCGTGCTGTACCTCGTGAAGAAGCGCAATTTCATCGACGCTACGGTCCGACGATTCGCTGGTCGCGATAATCTGCACGCGCGCACTATCGACGCCTGGCTGATGAATTTGTGCAATGTGCGCAATCTGCACGCGTGGTTGGGAGCGCGGCGCAGCGCAGCTGGTCGAGCCGAACTCTCTAGACGTCTGTCGAGAACGGCGCGCGACGTCTGCAGCCGCGAATTGGTCTTTGTGGACGAGTACTCGCTCGTCGAGGGTTCGCTGGCCGAGCTGCTGAACGTGGCGCTGAACGGTCGGATCGCGCTCATAGTGGGCGATTGCAATCAACAGCCGCCCATAGGCGAAGTGGAGGATCAGGCAGTGCGCACAATGCTGGGCTACGACGATATCTGTTTCATGTACGAGAATGTGCGAGCCACGATTGCTGCGTCGACTCGCCTGTTTCACCGCTCGCACCGGCGGCCACGAGAACGCGGTTCTTCAGGCACTTTATGGACTACCGCGAGTCAAGCGGGTCGAGCTCGTTCGTGCGATCCATGCGCACCGTGTCCAATTGCAGCACAGACGCTGACTTTGCTCAATTGCCGCGCGTGATTGTCGCGTCGAACGAACGAGTAAACTATGCCAATTGGGCGATCGGTTACATCGTGTGGCGCAATTGCCCGTTGTGCGGCGGTCGCGGCGGTGACGCCTCCGCCAATCGCTGCGATTACACGCGCAGCGGTCGTTGCTGCCTGCGCTATCGACGCAACATCGTGGCGTTTGAGTGTGCCCGCGGCAACGACACGGACAACGACGTCGCAGTTCGACAACGACTGATGGACGATACGTACGCGGACGAGCACTTTGTATAGTGCGGTATGCGTTATCGCATGATTCACTCTGGCGCCAATTGGCCCGTCCAGGTGGGTTCGCACGTGATCGTGCGCGAGATCGAGTCCGACGACTCGGTTGTGATCGAGACGGAGAACGGCACGCTGTGTCGTGTGCGTCGCACGCTCGTAAAGCCCTACGAGTACGGCAGTAAGTGGACTCGTCGCGACGACGACGATCGTTGGGATTACAATTTTAGCATGTTTCCGTTCGTGATGGACGCCGCCACAACGGTGTATCAGGTGCAAGGTTTAACGCTGGACGAAACGTCGTTTCCACATTGTTACGTGGACGCCTACGGTATGAACGAGAAGGCGTTGTACGTGGTATTGTCGAGATTTCAACGCGAACGCCAACTGCGCGGCGTGATCAACTGCCACGCTCTGTCCATCGGGGCGACTTAGTCGTTTCTATCACGCCGCACCAAAAAAAGTCTGAAACATGCGAGACTTCGTACCGCCGGCTTCCTCCCGCTGTCGACACGGTGGCGGTGAAGACTCTGTCGCTTCACCGTCGTCGCGTCGACGCGACGACGTCGTGCCGCGTCGCGCATCGTCGCGAAACGAGTGTCGTTATTGCTGTCGGCTGCGACTCGGCCGATGTACCGTCTACGACACGCTATCCAATGTCGCTCAACGCTGCGGTCTATGGCTGGATATGCAAGTCAGCGCGCCGCCGCCTTCGCCGAGTGATCTCAAGCGATACCTCGAGTCCGAGTTGCCGACGGTGCGACGTTACTGCTGCGAGGAGCATGAATCGCGCGGATCACCATGGTCGAATCTACGAGTGCTGCTCAGACGCGGAAAAGCGGATTCCGAACGAAATTGCGTCTCTGCGCCGATCGATCACGAGGTCACGCTGGAACTGTTGTTTGTACTGACCAACGCGTTCACCGTGGAGCGTCGGTGCCAACAAAATCGGCGCGTCAACAGATCGAATCCTCGAGCGCAAACGCGACATGACGCCGATGCGACGGGTTCAACCGGTGTCTCGTCGTCGTGCGACGATCATCGTCGCGACGACGATTCGACGTCGCGAGCCACTGTGAAACATCATTTGTTCGATCGTGTGGTGTACTGGTTGATGGTGTTATAGCCATTGTTCTGCGACGAGTATTCGATCGATGTGATCAACGACCGTCAAGTGTCATTTGTACGCGACGACGACGACGACAACAACGCCGACGGGGTGGTGGGTCATTGGCGCGATCCACAATTACCATCGCGCGATGATAACCACGACGACGAGGAGGAAGAGATAGCGGCCGATAATTATTATCACGAGGACAGTGATTCCGGTTGTTACTACGAGCGACTCGATCGTTCGAACGAGATCGATCAAAACTCGCAAATGTAGATTTTGTTTCATTATCGCGCGCATACACACACCGTTGTGTGCAAGCGATAAGACGAGAAAAAAACATTTTTTGGTGCGATGTTTGCTCAATCGTTTCCGAGTGTGCGGTCACTCGTGCGGAAGAGTCAATATATCTTGTTTATTTTTACCATTCGTCATTGTTCGCGGTAAAAACGATGCGCGCGACGGCTCGTCATTGTTCGCGGTAAAACGATGCGCGCGACGGCTCGCACCGAGTTCTGGATCGCACTCGATGCAAAACCGTTGTCGACACTACACACACACCGTGCATTGCACAGAGTCGTTCGATCATGCCGCCGAGGCTCAAAGTCGGAATATGGCACACCGTATCCATCGTGGATGCTGCCGTACGAGGGACGATCGATCGAGCATCCCTCGTGGGAGATTCATCTGGAGAACGGAGAACTGATGCGTCAACGCGACGTATACCGATCGTACGGAATGATGCCGTATCTGGCGAACGCGATAGCGTTCTATCCGCGACAATTTCGCGACAACCAGAGTCACAAGACCATGGTGTACCGTGCATTCACAATGTTTCGTCTGAGCCACCCCAGCAACTCTGACGATGACGAGCACGAGCAGGCCGAGCGCTTCGTTGCGCTGATTCTGTTGGCTCGCGATCACACGGCGGCATCGGACGTAAACACGGTGCGATCGGTAACCGGTATCACCGCTCGACGCAGCACCGTGCCCAGATATCGTTCGGCGTGGAGAGTGCGAACTGATGCTGGTGTATCGTCGCTCAGTTTCAAGTACTCGGCTCGTGTGTTTATGCGCTTGTGCCACCGAATCACGCCTTGGCGTAAATGCGATCACGTGATTGAGGACGTGATAAGTCACTGCTGCTACTCCAAGTGCTCGATGCGAGTGCTTGCTTTCGGTCAGACAAAGTGCCGATTTTGTCATTCCGATGCATTATCGCGCTATTACAGATTATCCACGTATTGTCGCTGCGCATGTGTAGCGTATCAATACGATTGCATGTGGTCGGCCTAGATCACGAGAATTTCTTCTATCGCGACATTGCACGGCGATTCGACAGTTTCCTGGATGAGAATACCGGCCGGCTGTTGGCTTCGCGTGAAATGATCGAACTGCTTGCGACGGACGGTTTCGCCGTGGTGCGAAACGATACAACGCACCATCATCATCGCGGCGCTACCTCTGAGGACGTGAACGCCAACATTGATGTTTACGGGGACGATTGTCGCGACGACTGCGAGGACGACGATGACAGTAGCAGCAGCAGCAGCAGCAGCAGCAGCAGCAGCGATGCCGAAACCATAGTGATCGACGAGGATGATCGCGCCGCCGACGAGATCGAGGAGGAATCACCGTCGTGCAACGCGAAGACCGCGTTCGATAGCACGAACGACCTGATTGTGTGATGTCACGCGTGTCTGTTCACCGTAGTGCTCGGTATCGCGAGATCGCGCGATGATCTGAACGCGGTGCACGCCGAGCACTGTCCGTATTGCGTTTTCGTGCATTGGCCCACGAGCGCGAGCACTCGCTCAAACGATCACATCGTCGCTCGGTACAACGAGCAATTTCGCGACATGTGTCTGCTGTCTATGAAAAGTGTCTGGATTGCTCGTGCAATGTGATTGATTGATTGCGCTGTATCGGACAATCTGTCGTTTTTTCGTTTCGATGTCGGAGCATACTAGGTTGTCTATTTTTCTCGACAACACATTGTAGTAGATTGAGAATAAAATAAACTGCGTTTGTAGCACAGAAAAAAAACTTTCTTTGTTTATGATTTTATTCACCTTCCTTCCTCGTCATCATCCACCGAATCTTGACGAGCGTGGAGCGCGACGCTATCGCTAGCGTCGTAATCGTAATTCGGCCGCGCGGTAGCAGTAGTAGCGACGCACGCTCCTCGTTTGCCGCAGAAACGCAACATTCTCATGTCCGTGGGATACCACAGTAAGGACGTGTAAACGATCAAGTGATCGTTGCGCACCATTACGCAGGCGGTGTCGTTTGGATGCGCGCAATTGATAATCGGTCGTCGATACGCCAGCCGAGGCTCCCCCTCGTCTTCCTTGTGTTCCATCAGACATACCGGTAACATGGCTTTCGCCATATTGTGCGCCGTATCCTTGTCCGTGTAAACGTGAGGCCCGCTAAAAGCCACGTCGTTCGCGTCGAGACCTCGCTCGTCCGGACAGTCGACCGCTTTCGGTCGCAGGTACGCCAGCATGTCCACCTCACCGTGAATCGCTCGTAGCTCTGTGCCGCGCGGATAATACATGTAGTAATTTAACGCCACTGCGTCACGATAAAACGGATACGGTGCTCGAATCGAACGCCAGATCGGTGTGCGTCGCGTCGCCCCAGAACGATCGCAGAGATTCGCACACCAGGCGACGATGTCTCGCGATCGACAGATGATTGAACGTCCAGTTATCGTCGCCAGGTCGCGCAGATGGTCGTTCTTCGGTGCGAGGAGCGAGCACGCGAATCGACGATAACTCGGCGACTCGTCGAAGCTGTCGCTCGCGTTGCCGAACCATCGCTGGGCGATCGTCCGATCGAACAATACGCCAATCTCCAATGCGAAACCGTCACGCTCGTTGTCGCGTTTACGCGCGGTTGTCGTCGTCGTCTCGCCGGTCATGAATTGCAGGAGAAACCGATCGCTCGCGAGTCCCTCGTCCGACGAGAGGCGCAGACACACGTTCGGGAATTGACCGCCGTTGCCGCGCAAGTAATCGCGTTCGCGACGCACACCGATGTAAGCTCGAGCGATCGTTGGAGCGCTGCCGTCGCTCGATTCCGCGATCACGAACTCGTCGCCGCAAAAATACGCGCTTCCGTCGTCCGTGCGGACTATCGGGCACGGTTGGCAAGGATCGACCAGTCGTACCGGCGCGTCCCTGCTGTCGCGCCGTTTGCGCTCAATCACGGCGCGAAAACCCGCATCTACAAACTCGGACGACAGATCGAGAAATCCGTCGTCGCCGTAGCGGGGCGCGGGCAGCAAACTCGGCCACTCGCCCACGGTGGCTTCCCGGCAGAACGGCCCGATCACGTCGTCACGCTCGGAGATCCATCCGTCATCGCATACGCATCGTCCGTTCACGAACGGATCGACGTCGGATGCGCGAGACGCCTCGTCCAAGCGACCGTGGTCACCGCAACCGACGTCACGCGAGCACGCCGAGAGCGGATCGCTCGCGTTCGTCATGAGATGCTGATACTTGCATCGACACGCAAAGAACGAGCCGACGGAGGTGTCCTGAGTGGCTCGCTTGCGCACGAGCATCCAATCGGCATTGGCGACGCGATATTGGCGCCTAGCTCGGCCGATCTCGCTGTTCGCCGCGCGATCCGGCTCGTTGAGATCGCGCAGTCGCGCGGCCAGCGACTCGCTCACGCAGTAACCCTTGTCCGCGGACCTGTTGGCGCGTAGCGTGAGATCCGTGCCTAGACGCTCGCCGTAGTCGTAGTCGGTCATGTGCACGGTCACCGGGACAGACACGTGAGCGCATACGCGCAGTGACACGCTACGCGATTCCGCGCATTCGAAGCACGCGGCGTAGCCGTCCGAGACCATACACTCGCGAGCGTTCGACCATACACTCCCAGATCGTCGCAATCGCGCGTATCGGACGACCGGTCCGGCAGTTCGATCGTCGCGCGACGAAACCGTCGCAGCCGATCGTCGCCAAACGGACGTCGTCTCTTGGACATTCATCGTCCTCCTCCTACCTCATCGTCATCGTTGTTGCACGATGGTGATCTGGCGCGTTTTCTCGACACCGCGTCGGCGTTTACCGCGGCGTCGATGGCTCGCGCCAACGCTAGAAACGCTAGCGCACGCGGCCAGCAGTAGTATCACCGCGCCGATCAGTCGAAATCGACGAATCGCGATTGATGCATCGTCGTCGTCGCGACGCTTTTCCGCGTGTTGCGATTGAAACATATTGTGCCTAGAGGTTAGCGAATATAGCTAAAAAAACAATCTGAAATTGCGTAATAATTGTGTGGGTCTTTATTGTTCCATACTGCGCGTTATACAAATAAAATCGGGGGGTTATCGCCAGTGCTATCGATCGATTTGGTCTTAGTTCGCGGTGGTGGTGGGCCGAGTTGTCGCATCGGGTGTTTGCACGATCGACTCGAGCATACGTTCCACGCGAGCCGAGTCGATCACGCGAAACGACTTGTGAAACGCCATGCCCGTGTGATCGTAGATTACAAACTCTCGCACGTAGTACAGTATCTTGCCGAAGAAATGACCCAACAAACGATTGCGCAACGGGCACGGACGATTATGTCTGTAGCGACGGCTAGCTGATTGATGCTAGGCTCGATGATGCGCAGCACGAATCATCGACACCGCGGGGTGCTCGAGTCCCGGACGCGTACGATCGCCGTCGTCGTCGTTGTTTTTTTCGTCGCTGTCTTCGTTGTCGCGCTGACGCAACGACGACGCGTCGTCCTCATCGCGCTCATAGGGCGTGTCGCATTGGCGAATCAATCGCGGAATCGATCTTTGATGAACATTTACACCGTTGGTGATGGCTGCTGCGGCGGCGGCGGTGGTGGTGGTCATCCTGTCGCTGCTTCTCGAATTTGTGACCGCGTTCGATGAACGGGAGGACGACTCGTCGCGACAATCACGAGCGGCCTCGTCGTCGTCGTCCGAATCCATATACGAATTGGCGATGTAAGCGTGAAACCTTTTCGTCTCGGCGGACGAGATTGCGCGGCGCATATCGTTCGATCGCCGCATCCAGCAGAGCAATAGAATGATCAGGCCGTGCCGTTCGGCCAGAGCTCGTGCGTTCGTCGCGTATTCGCCCAGAGTCGAGTCGTCGTAATGCGTAATCAGCACTACGTTGCACGGTGTATTCACCAGCGATTCGTACGTTTCGTTGATCGCCGTCAGCGTGTCGGCCGAACCGCCGTAGGCGTGCACGATATCGCGTCGATTCGCCTCGTAGGTTCGACGAATCTCCCGCCACACGTCGGCGATGCTCTTTCCGCGACTCGTGCCGCCACCACCGCCGCCGTCGTCGTCGTCGCACTTGGTTGGATCGAGCATTGGCGCGACGGCGGTGCGTTGCGTTGCACGATTGTTAGCAGTAATCATAATCATCGTCGACGATGTCGTCGTTGTCGCACCGGCGACGTCGTCGTTGCCGCTGTGTCGTTGTTGCGTCCTTTCGCCGCCACGCAGCAACCATCGATCCATCGGTCTCACGGCAAACCATAGCTTGAGCGAAACGCGGCTCGATCACCGACCAACGACCGTGCGCGTGCAGGAGCTTGCCGCGAATGGTGGCCGCCGTCAGTCGCGTTGCGCTCGTTGATATATCTTCGTCCTTGTTGCCCGAGTGACCCGCCGATTCGACGTCGCGCGCCACCAGCGTTGTGAGAACGCGCGCGCGTTATCGGATCGTGTCGCGAGGTCATCGGCATGCGTCTGCACAGACTGGCAGAGTCGACGTCACTGGACGATTTCGCTCGTGCAACGTCACGCGCTTGATCAATTGAACGGTTGCGTCGCTCGTCATGATGTCGAGGCGACCTACGCGTCGCGTAGTCGGTCGTACTCCACTCATCATGTGACACGAGTCCACTCGCAATTCCAACGGCTGGCTCAGCACAGCACGATTTGAATCAGTGGCGGCGGCAGCGGCGTCGAGTCGTTCAAAGCCCGCGCGATCGTTTGCGTGCACGCAGCTCTTGAGCAGGGCGCAGGTTTCGGCCAGTGCCAGCGTGCGATTCCTTCGCGGGTCCTCGTGAGCTACAACGGCCAATTCTGCGGCGTAATCGTGCACAAAATCGGCCACTTCCGACATACACAAAGTGCGCAACAGATCGCGATCCGGGCCGGAAAAATGCGGTGCGTTCAACACGAGCGCCATCACCAAGTGACCCAATGTGCACGACTGCGACGCGTCGCTGCGAGTGATGCGCACTATCGGATCGATCGCACGTTCGTGCAAAAAGTCGCGCACTCTCTCGTAATTGGCACGTTCAGCGGTAACCGCCGACGAACAACGATACCGCATCGTCGTCGAGCGAATGTCGTCCTCGTCGATCGCGCGTCGGCGCGTCGATTCGAGAAGCGTGTGCTCGTCGCCTCTGTACTCGTTGCTCAACGCGTTCTCGACGAGATATCGAGCTCCGTCGCGCACAGCGTCCACATTCGCGTATCGTTTTAGCAAGTTGGCGTACGCGAATCGCGACGAGGTCGTCTCGCCGCGACTGCGATACGCTCGACACCAAGCGGCGGTAGTTGCTGCTATTCCTCGCCATGACGAGTCGCGCGATTCATCGAATTTGCGGTAATAATGGTGATGGTGTAATAGAGTGTCGCACACGGCGTCCAGTTGACGATCGGACAATCGTCTGATTCGATCGATGAGATCGTTTCGAAAGAAACACGCGGTGGTGATCGAACCGCCGATTCGCGCTATCTTCTCGGCGGCGACATGATTGTTGCGTTCGCGAGTACGTCGCGGTGACTTATTGCTGCCATCGCCGCCATTGCCGCAACGCTGAGAATCGCGCGATTGTCGCGGCGTTTCCTCCAGCATCGACAGGATATCGTCCATATGTGCGCTGTCGCGATACACGGAATATTCGTCGTGGTCGACGAACGGCGCCATAGCGGAGCGATTTTTTTTCTAGGCGCGAATCAGGTGATGTTTCGCGCGATCAAGAGCCGCCGCGAAATCTCGTTGCTTCGCGCCGTTGCGCGCGCGCACTCGATCGTGCGAATTGGTCAGTGCGTGTACTCGCCATATCGACGATGGCACCGTCAACCAAACCGCTGTCTCGTCAAACACTGCTAGAGCGATTTGGCGCGTCGACGCGGAACCGCCTCCGCCGCGGCCGTCGTCGTCGTTGTTCTCTCTCGGCTCGTCCCGCCACAGGGAGATTCGCAGTGGCACTCGTTCCCCGTCCGCTCGAGCAGTCACGTCCACGAGACCGCACGCTTGCGCGAACAATACAAAGTGCATGAGGCGTACGATAACGTACGCGAGAACCGCAACGACCGTCAACGCACGCGAGCGTTAGACCTATCATGCTTGATGCGGTGATCGATATATAGGCGTTCGGCCAAAAAAAATCGCTTACGCGTCTATACCCCGTTACGCATTATTGAATATATGTGCCGTTGCAAATCCGCTCGACTCAATGCCAAAAAAGCGTCGTGCGACGCGTACGGCTTTTCGAATGACGCGTTTATCGGCATCGTCGGACATATGCGAAAGCGTTGACCTGATGTGAATTCGCTCGGTAACTCCAGCACGTAGAAGAAACTCCACAATTGTCGCGCGAGCCACATGCGCAACTTGCGTTCGTTCGTTTTTGCATAAGGCGCGCTCGACGGCGAATCCGCATCGCTCCGTTGCGCTACAGCGAGGGCTTCCTCGCGCACTATCCAGCGCGCGAACGCCGACTCTGTGGCGTCGAGCGGTCGTAGCTCGGTGCGTCGCAATTCATCGTCATCATCATCATTCTTCGACACCGAAGACGCGGTCGTGGTAGCGATAATCTCGCTTCTGATCGCAGAGGTAATCACCTCGAAATAACCGCCCGACGCGCCGAGAAGTCGTTGCAAAGCACGAAACGCTATCGTCAATGTACGAGCGATCGCGATCGCACGCTCGTCGTTATTCGCGCCGTCACGTGGGTCACTCGCACTCGCGGTCGCGACATCGAGACGACGATCGATCCCGGCGTCGCGGTCTCCGTCGCCGCCGTTCGGTGGCAACGATACGCTGCTCTCGGACAAGCGCGGCAGAGCCGAACTCAACGACAGAAAAGCATGCTCCAGCAACGGATAGTAATGAGTCACGGTGGCGACCGACTTGTCCAACACACCGAATGTAAAATCGTTGCCGAAGCATACTCCGAGCCACAGCAACAACACCCAGCACGTTTTGTAATGCGAGTTCAAATGGCGCCAACACGACAGCACGTTGTTCGTGCCCTCGTGATACACCAGATACTCGTTATCGTTGTCGTTGGCGGCGGAGGGCGCAACCACGGCGATAGTAGCGTCGTCGTCGCGTCGATGTCTCCGTGTCGATTTGAGCGCCACGTTCCAACCGTCACGATTATCGTTCGCGTCGTCGCCGTTGTCAACGATGCCAACAACAACACTATCGTTTCGCAGATCGATGTCTCTGCGCGTCAGATTCGACAGAACATAGACAAAGACGTCATTGTCGCGAGCCATTATCAATCGCGGTCGATCGCCCCGATGAGTGGCCAGCCAATTCAGCGCCTTTACCTCCCCTTCGCCCTCATTGTAATCGAACTCGAGGCGATCGGCCAATCTGACGATACCGGGCTTTACGAACGGCGCCGTCGCTCGTTTATCTTTCACGTGTTCCTCCTTGGGAGTGGCGCACTCGTCGTCCGATGACGACCACGACGAGTCGAATTCCGTACATGGATCATAAGCGGGCGGTCGGACTATCAGCGCGAAATCACGTTGCAGGATACCTCGGATATTTGGCACGACGTCCCTGATGCGAACCGGTTGATCGATCGTGTCGTCCGCCACGATGGACGATCGTTCAGTCAGCGAGCCGGACATTCTGGTCATTCGAGCGGTCACCGATTTAGCGTCCAACTGACAGCTGCAGCTGAGTCTGTTGCTTGGCTCGCGGCGCCCTATTGTCCAGTGTGTATCGCAACGCGTGCGGCGGGTTATTGCGCAAAATTCGCACTTCTTTGCTGGATTCCATACGACGGCAAAAAATACCGTCAAATTCATCCTCGGTGGTGCAATTGCGCACAGCGTACACCACCATGGGCGTAATGTCAAAACACGCGATGTAGCAGCCGCTCGATATGGCGTCCTCCTTCACCACCAAGGCGAATCTATCGCGCAACGCACCAAATCCGAATATACCCATTGCGATATATCGACACTTTTTTTTGAGTCACGAGACGTTCGATTTTCTTCAGATGCAATGTGGGAAATTCCACCGAATATATGTGCTTTTTTAGCAAGTAAAAAAAACTTTATTTCATCAGTGCTTTATGCGTGCGATCGTACGCGCGACGCATTACAAAATGGGCGAGATTAACTTTGGCAAACAGGACGAAATAAAAAAAAACATTCAGCGACCGTGCGACTGCGCGGCTCGTTTTACCAAACGAAGACGAAAGCGCTTCGCGCGTTCCAATCGAGCGTAGAGTTCGGCCACGCGACGCAGACTCTCGGTGTATCTGTCGGTCGAGTCTATCGCTCTCTGAACGTCTCGAATGGTCGTGTACAGCGTCACGTTGTACGCCGGCAAGACGGACGCGGTGAGCGGAAACTCGCGCGTCTGTACCGAGAGCCGAGCGAGTCTGCGCGACAGCGCACCTCCGCCGCTGTTGCAGCAACGTTCGCGCTCCGTTGCCGTTTGATACGCGCGTTTCAATCGTCATAATTGCGCAAACATCACGTAGTCCGAGATAGTGTGACTCGCCATTTTATCATAGAGGAAGTCTCGCTTCCGGCGACTATTCGCTTAACACAGTGGCGCTTCTCGGCGCAGAATTTCGTCCATGCGATCGAATCGTCGCGCAGCGCGCACCCGCGGCCACAGCAGTTCGATGCGCGCTTGCTCGGCGATCAATCGCTTCGTCACATCGCGCTCGATCTCATTCACCTTGTCCATGTAATCGTATATTTCGTCCGTGATTCGGCGATATCCCTGCACAATACTGACGTTCAATCGCGTTCTACCGTCCGCGGCGTGCGCGTGCAATTTGATCAGTTTTGCACCGAGCGACTCGCCCTCCTGTGTGAACGGAGACGCCGCTGTGTCGTTTCCCTCGCGTGTCGCTAACTCGTGCAAGTGTCTCAACAGATCGTCCAAGGTGACGATCGTGAACTCGCTGTCGCGGTGCACTCTAGACAGACGATCGTACAGATAATTCGCGTACAGATCGTATTGACGCAACACCGATCGACCGTTCGCCGTAGCGCTGCTCATCGTGGTCAATGGCTGCGTCATCGTCTTCGAGGAGTAATCGTCGCGCAATTGCGACGTCATCGCGACGTGCTACTACTACTACGACGGTGGCGAATCGAAAACGACGTGCCGCGATAGTCTCGAATTCGACAGCGACGTTAGCAGCGATAGGTTCGTGGTTGCGCTCGGGGCTCCGACAAAGCGACGCGACGATCGGCGACGTCAAGGAACGATTCGCAGCGAAACGGTTCTTACGACGCGCGCGCGACTCCGCAGTGGCGATTGTGAGCGATAGTGTTGCTGTTCGTTGTCGTCAATCGTGCGAATCGCACGATCCTTGCGGCCAGCGGACCATCGTCAACGATGGCTCACCGTTGAGCGCCGAGGCGCGCGCTACACTCGCGTATCTGTTTACGGCCGCCGTAGCCGCGACTACGGCATCGCCAATGTTACTCGACGGTGGTGAATACGCGCGTTCGATAATTGCGCTCTGTACACTCTGGCGATGGCTACGCGCGCCGCAAATCGTACCGACCGTGCGATCGTCCGTTGTGACGAGGAACCGATTTGCCCACGAATGGATTCATCTGTTCGAATTGGACGACTCGTTCGTCGAGACGTATTCGCGCATGTGCTTGCTAGTGGAGCCGTATCTCGACGGTCGTTGTCGCGATTTATCGCGCGATGATTCGAATGTCGCGTCGTCAATTGTCAAAGCGGCGAACAAAGAGTGTCGCGAGAGGATGGAGAAGGATGCGAAACAGGTCAACGAAATGACGGAGCATTTGGTATTGTGGCGCAGAACCGATATGTTTATTGATGCTGTATCGCGCGTTCGATCGCGATGGATCGTCGATCGCTTGTCGCGCTGTCGCCAGACCGAGGAGCATTATCGCGACGAATCGATCCGCGAATTCGCCTCTAGCGCGATCGCGAGAAAGTCGCTGCCCATTGTCGAGAGGTGCGCTACGTTTTCGTACGCGTGGCTACCTATCGTCAATTGATTGTTCGACGGCTCATCGATCGTGACGACGCGTCGCGTCGTTAGTATGCGTATTTTTTTTACGATATTGTTTTTTTTTACAAAGCACAATAACAAGCATTACGCGCGCAATACGACGAAATGGCCGTAATTGAGCAGACCAACACATTCGCAAGAATCGTATGCTGCGTGCTATCGATGGCGATGAACGATAGACCGAGGTATATGACGAGACTCAGCACCAATTGAATAATTGTCAGAATCCAGACGCTCGAGAGAGCAACCACCGCGTATCCTCTTTCCGACGGACAGAGACGAAAATCGGGCAAGCTGATGGATCGTTGAATGCGACGACGACCGACCGATTCGTCGCTCATGGTGACACCCGATGCCTCGTGCTTGTCGTGCGCGCCGCCGTTGATCGCCGCGTCGATAGCGCGAAATTGCAATCGCGTTTGTCGCTACGATCCTCCATGACTGAGTACCACGAAATTGCGTATTGGTTCGAGCTGGAGTGCGAGGAGGAGGCGTCGTCGACGAAGACGTCGAGCGATGGCGCCGAACGACTTTGTCGCGGCGTATGCAACGAAGAGGACACCGAGTCATCGCGATTGACGAGACATCGGGCCATCGCCGCGGTGTTTCGCTCGGTAGCGTTACTCATGCTCGCCGTGGAATGGCCGGATGGATTGTCTCGCGAGTCGCTCCCGCGCACACCAGAGCGACCGTGGCTAAATGATCACAAGAGGCCAGTTCGCATGATCAGCAGCTGGAGCTTCGGCACGCACCAACGACTGTTTGAACATCTGGTGAATACCACAACAGCCAACGAAAATACCATCGATCAATTGCGACTCAAGTACGACGGCGAGCGTACGTACGGTTGGTACGCCATGGGTGAATTCTGGGTCGATTCGGAGCGAGTGGCCAACGTTTCCACAGCGCTTCGCGACGTGCTCGGTGGATTGTACGTGTACCAATTGGAGAGCGAGCGAATACATCGCGGCGACTGTTACTTCGACGATGACAGCGGCGGCGACAACGATGGACGGTTGAGCGAGCGCAATCATGTCATCACCGAGGCGATTTTCGTGCTGTCTCATCGAGACGCGATAGCACTGACGGGCGGAGGGACTCTTACGTGCCAGATCGAAGTCTCGTCGTATGGTCGTGCGCCCGAGCAAGACTCACCGGAGACCGCGTATCTAATGTCCGCGGTGCAACGTCACAACAGCGAAACGGCGCCAGCGTCATCGTCGTTTTGGACTGATTTGCGAGCGAGCGTATTCGCGAACGACGTCGCGAGTCGCGCGATCATTGCGTTTCTTCGAACGAGCCGATCATTGCCGCTATCTCGCGTGGCTGATGTCTCGGCGTCACAGCACGACCAAGTCGCATCACCATCGTCGAACGATTGCGCGCGATTATTGCTCGACGACAAGCTGCTGCAGCGGTGTCGGCGCGCAATGACCAGTTGGCGCACTGCGCGATATCGAATAACCGTGTCAAAATTGACGCGTGATCTGTTCGACTCGACGGATCACCGCGAACCGGCGAACCGTTGGAACAGCGCGCCATCGTTCACTATCGCATGGGCCGCGCTATCGTGCTTGAGCACGATCGATGACGATCCATTCGCGCGCGCTTTCATACCATTGAGTCCCGAGTACTCGGAACACTTTGTTCAACGCATGAGCGAGATTGCAAATCGCTCGTCGAATCGAAAGACCAGCAATCTGCGCGTCACCCCCACTTACGTCATACCGGATCAATTTGTTGATCTATTGCGCGCATATCGCGACAGCGATTCGTTTCTCCGAGTGGACGGACTGCTGAGACTCACGCGTCGGGGCTGCGACAAGTTGCTGACCTACGAAAAATTGAAATTGCATCAAACGATCGAAGTGCTGGTGACGCGAGATTACGGTGCTCTCTGCGCCTCGGACGGACATCTGATGGCGAAATTTGTGCGAATTTTGCAAATAACGAGCGACTCGTCCATGATTCGCAACGACGGAGCGAACGAAAAGGATCACGTTCAGTGCACAAGTTGCAAAATTGGTCATTGGACCGAGTGGATATGGCTCGATGCTACGTTCGATAGATCGTCGCCGTCGGTCGATGTCGGTCGAACGACAGCGACGACGATACTCGCGGTACACGGTTTGCCAAAGCCACGTGCAAATAACGGTCTAATTGCCGAATTGGAATTTCGAGGTCGAATTTCGCGGCAAGATCGCGTGACGATCTTATTGCGATTTGCCGGGTGGCGATCGGACAAGGAACACGCTGACAAATTGGCCAAAATTCACAGATTATTGTTCAGCCATTGTAAATATCTCAATGATGATTATGTAATGCTGTAATAAAAACCGATATTTAGCTCAATCTTACTTTTTTGTTTCAATCGACACACCCACTTTTTTGCGCAAAATATATAACATGGAGAAAGTAAAATGTCTATAACGAGGCGTTCCGTCGCGCTGTCGGTACTATTAGTACGAGAAGCGGTCTGTTTTGATTTGTGGGCAGGATGCTGAGAAAAAAACGACACACACGCAAATACCAGCAGTTATCAGTTTATTGTATTTGTTATAAAAACGAGTTTTTTTGTCGCAATTTGTATCATAAATAAAAATACTTATTCTAAACGAACTTTTTTTACAATATTACTAAATCAATCTACCACGTCCCAGTTCGCAAACTCAAAATTAAAAGAAACGCCCCAACAAATCAACGGCATCAAATGAGTGATCCAATATACCAAATCGATCCATCGATCGCATTTTAGTACTTGGATGACTCTGTGTTGCCGATCATCGATGCTGCGTATTCGATCGGTCGACTCGATTAAGACGCGCAACAATATCGCGATCAAAGATTGGTCGCATTCGGCTGAAAAGTGTTGTTTGGGAGGAGTATCTGGGTCGATCGTGATCGCGAGATGCACGATGTTGCGCGACTCTCGCGAATGTTCGTACCGAGAACACTGTTCAAAGCGCGACATTCGATCGTGTAACAGTGCACGTTTTATCAACTTTGGTGTTATATCGCTCAGTGGGACGTTGTAACAGACCTTGGGGTAGCCATAGTTGGTGGTCGCTCGTCGAAGCAGATCCGGCAACGTCACATCGAGAATTCGATCGGTTGCGCACTGTGCGCACACAGGCGACGACGACGACGATGAGGCGAATCGCAAAGCGTGCTCCGAATTGTCGGTGATCTCGGGCTCCTCGATGTATATATCGAAAGAATCGCCCATAATCGAGAATATGGGCAATGACCAGCGCACGATATCGCGCCACTTGCTAGCTGACAATCGAATCTTCAGAGGCGAGTAGCAGAGATAATCCACCGTACTACTGTTATCGTAAAAATCGATCAGTATCGTAGTCCATTCACTGATCGCTGCTCTCATAAATGCCAGGGTGGTTTTTCGCAGCGCTCGTTCGTGAAACGACGAATAGTTTCTCATTCTTTTCCTCTTCTTCGCTTTCTTCCGTCAAATTATGCGCAATCGGTACAACGAAATGTAGTCGTTGATAGGACGGCCAACGGTATCGCCGCACTTGTTCATCCTCGTTGCAATACTCGAAACGATTGCCAGAAAATTCACCGACGATCGATTCGATGATCTCGTCCGGTCGATCGAACCAGTCTTCGCGGGCGTCCCCAACCATTGCTCGGTGTACGCAATTGCGCACATTCAGCAATAACTCGCGAATTATGCGCACTCGCATGCAGAATGGACACTTGATCGTGTCCTTCGAAAGACACGATGAGACAGATTCGTCAGCCAATCGACGTCTCTTTGCCGGAAGAATGTCGTAATCGGACATTGCGCGTACTTTCGTTACGTGTGTTGCCTGAGACTTGCTATCGATCAATGAGCAGCCAGAGAGCTCGAAGTCGTCTATATATAACGTCATTGTTATCGCTCGAGCGATAACGGCGCGACGATCCTCTCGAGTGGTGCGATAACGACGCGACGTTCTCGAGCGATGATTACGCAATACCCATCTCGAGTGGTGCGATAACGACGCGACGGTCTCGAGCGATGATTACGCAACGTTCCTCTCGAGTGGTGCGATAACGACGCGACGTTCTCGAGCGATGATTACGCAACGTTCATCTCGAGTAGTGCGATAACGACGCGACGCTCTCGAGTGATGATTATGCAACGCTCATCTCGAGTGGTGCGATAACGACGCGACGCGCTGTCAAACATTGAACATCGGGTGCTCTGATCCTACAGTTCCTTTGAAACAAAGTAAAAATCGCACATTTGATTCACGTCGAACGTCGAGCCACTAGACTCGACAATTTACATCATCGCATCACGTTCGAGTTTCAAACGTGCAAGCGTCGAACGAATCGCACAAATGTTCGCTTCGGAGCTCGCACGTTCGTACAATTGTACAGGTGCGATCGCACCGCAAAATCGAAAGCTTCGGAGCCACGGCACGATCGCGCAATTCGAACAATCGTACAGTAGTAATGTCCCCCCGTACGTAGTACGGAGCAGTAGCGTTCCTGGTCCTATTGTACCTCTGACTGCTTTAATTGACCAATAAATAACGTTTAGCCTCGCTCCCACTATTGCGCAAAATGTGCGGTATGGAGGGGGTAAAATTTATATAACGAGGCGTTCCGTCGCGCGGCCGGTACTATTGTACAGTACGTAGTACGGAGCAGTCAGGAGGTACAATAGGACCAGGAACGCTACTGCTCCGTACTACGTACGGGGGGGACGTTACTACTGTACAACCGTTCGAATCGCGCGATTGTCGCGAGCATCGTGCGAACGTGCGTTCGCTCGATGCTCGAACGAGTGCTCGATGCGCGTCTCGAGCGTGTTCGGAGACGCGGTCGGTACTACATTATGTTTTTTTTTGAAAAAAAGACAAAAACGAGAGAGAAAAAGTAAAATCCTATTTTTTCACCAATCAATAGCATCCCTTGTGGCAATCGAGAGCGCTATTACGCTTCAATTTGCTCGGAATAGCGCAGTAAGCGCAGATTCTGTTTCAGATTTCTGAGCGTGTGACAGAGTCTATCGATCACCATCAACGACATCGCAGTCTCGCGCACTTGCTCGTTCTCGAGAAAGGACGCGTCGCGTTTGCTTCGCAATTTGACACGCTCGCGATTCGACAGTAGGAACAGCGTGCCGTTCGTTGACGCGGTATATACCACCATGCACAAAAACGCAAATGTCAACAGAAAGAACCAGGATGCGTTCGTGCGAACGCTACGATTTCTCAGTGCCATAAGTCGAGCATCGAGAACCTATGGGTGTCACCACTCTCGTTCACAGTTACGAAGAACGATGTTTGCGAATCGACCGAACCGTACGGTCGTACACTCGGTTCGACGAACCGCCAACAACCCGAATTCTAAAGCGCGTCGCAATCAATTGGCAGTTTGGCGACTTATCGGTCGATTCATCGACACAGATGATCCAGTGCGCGCGCGAACTCTCGTAGTCGAACGAATGACTAGAGCGTTTTCCGTCCGACTGTTCGAATGGTTGTACAAGGAACGCTACGCCGACACGTACATCCGATCGATCTGGTCGCTCCTATCAAAACTCATCGAACTTGACGATATCGTACCATTGAGCGATTTGACGTCTGTACGAACGCGCGTCGACGATCGACACGAGACAACAGCCGTTGCTTCCACGGCGAGTGGTAAATCGTGCAAAAGCGACGGTCGACTAACATTCACCACGCGCGAATACGATCTTATGTTACGCCAGTGCGAAATTGAGATCAATTCACCGGGGTCGTTTGTCAATCACGCATCTATGATTCGTCGTAGCCTATTTCTCTATGTGTTCTACATGCGGGCTCGTACGGGCAAACGTCTGCCCGACGTGGCCGCGATCGCGGTTACGCAATTGCGGCAATTGCGCGATCGCGGTATTTGCATTATAGCGATACGAAAGACCGGAAAGCTCGGTCGGATCGAGATACCGGAGTTGTTGTTGACGTCCTCTCGCAATCGAACGAGCGCCGAGTGCGATGCGCGCGGATGTTTGGACACGTTCGTGCGATTGGCGGAGGATCAACGGATCGACGTGCCGTTCGATGTGCGCGCTAGACGTCGCGAGCTCGATCGCGAGCTCGATCGTATGTGCGTCTCGGCGACTGGGCGTGCGAAACCACGCGGTTTGAGCTTTCACGCGTTACGTCGCATATACGCCGGTTACCGATATCTGCACGGGGCGTCGATCGAGAAATTGCGCGAAAATCTCGATCATCGCGATCACCGACAAACGAATCGTTATGTAAACACTTGTCTCTACGAGATAGACAACACCGCGGTGGTTTAAGACGCGTGCGGAGATTCGTTGTCGCCCGTGTCACATCTCGTTCGATCGTACGTAGAGGAAAGAACAAGAAGGGTGACGGCGCAAAAAAAACGTGTCACTTGTCTCTCTCGCTCAATCGTTGTCGGCCGTGTCGTGCGCTGGACGCAGCAGAGGAATTTTGTCTGCAACGCGCAATGGCGGAAGCGCGAAACACCCAGGACGATTCGTTTATACACGAACTATTTGGTTTCGCCGAACCCGCGATTGCGCATCACGTCGTTGTACCGGCGGCGGTGCAAAACGACCCAGTCGTGTCGGTAAATGCGAGTGACGTCGGCGCCAATAGTACGACGATACAAATTCCGAGCGAGTTTGCCGACGCGTCAATGTCGCCACAATCTCAAAAATTCCGACGAACGGGCACGTCGACGTTGAAGCGCGGTGGCAAACGACTCAGTTTACTGCGCGGTGGTCGTAATAGCTAGAAACGTTCGAAAAAATCTGATCACGGTGGTGGCGACGACGACGACGACGACCATCGGTCATCTGACGAGTCGAGCGGACACGATCGACCGTCGCGATTGACGCGCAGCACCGCTACGGTTCGATCGCGCAGGATGACCGCGCGATCGACCTACTTTTTGTCGCCGATCGCGCTGAAAAAACTGATGAAATCGGTGCATTTTGGAAGGAGCGACTCGCGGGACATAAATTGTCCGGCAATGTGCGCAAATTTATCGACCAATGTGCGAGAAACGCGTCTTGCAAGAGGCGCGCACTTTGACAATCGTTGAATTTAACAAACGCGACGCTCACGAGCCTACCAGCATGGGTGAGCACATTCAACTGATGCAACAGATGTATTATCAAAAGGTGCGACTCTTGACTCGAGCAATGGTCGCGCTTCTCACCAGTTCGATAACTCACGAGAATCTGATTCAGCTGCTGGCTCCGAGTTTCACAGGCGATCAGCCTGTGCGGGAGCCACTATTATGCAAAAGACCGCGATCGATCGAACGATTCGCTGCGCGCTAAACATGCTTCACGTCAAGAACCAGAGTATCAATACCACGCTCAATATGGCCGATCGTACGCGCATATCCGCTACTGCCCGCTGATACATGCGCGTGATATGCGACTTGCTGTTTGCTCGACTGATACGCGATACTCAGCTTCATCAATTGGGCAGCGGTCAGATTCAGCGATTGTTACCGTCGCACTTCGCCATGAGTTCGCTGACGGGCTTACGCCCGTCGTTCGAAACGCGACAATGTCTGGGCGAGCCCTTTCTCTTTGGTGATATTCCGCGCTTTACGTTCTGTCAGAGCATGTACTTTTGGACGTTTCGCGCGCTCGCGTTCGACGACTCGATCGACGAGACGCGCGCTATCGCGACGTTGAAACGACGACGCGCCTCCCCGATGGAAGAAGAAGACGACGCGTCGTCGTCTACGAACAATGACGACGTATCCCCGCGCGATGCCACTATTCTACTGCACGGTCGGCTGAACGTATGGCGCGACGAGGGCGCGCGTCGTCGCGCTCGCGCATTGTTTGGCTCGTGGTACGATGATTACGAGCACGTTCTGGCCGATACGTAGAGGCAACGACCGTTGTTTGTCCATGCGTGCGATTACTGGTGCGAATCTGTGTGGCGGCAACGGCCGGTGCTCGATCTAGTGTATGTGCGAGCCGTCAAACTCGGCGGCGGCGCGAATGGCGCGCGATTCATCGACCGTGTGAGACTCTTTCTGTTTCGTCGCTCGATCGACACGCCCGATCGCTAGATCGTGCTGTCGGACAGGAGATCATTGTGTTTAGAAAACTGGATCGTGGTGCACTCTGGTGCGAAAGGATCGCCCCGCGATCTAGTCGCGCTGCACGAGCGCACCATGGAGAATCAGTCCCTGGGCACGAGCCGCAGTCCGACTTCTTTCGCGAATGCTCGCCGGACCAGGAACGCGATTATCAGCGATATCTCGATGATTTTGTAATTGTGAGCAAACACGTGCCCAAGAGCTCGTACTTTGCCAGCGGACTCAAGTGGGTCACGCAAATGTGTCGCGTCACGCACGGCGATCTCTATATGCTCGATTCGTTGCTGTTGCGCGATATTGCGCATTATCTAAAGGATGACGACGGCGCTATATAGAGAGAGAAAGAGACATATATGGATGTTGTGATTTTTAGATAATAAAAAACGATAAACAGTTTGTATTACGTTTCCCTTGTCTTTCTGTGTACAGAGACGCTCCTTTATTGTCAATTTATTGCACAACGAAAAAAAATATATAACATCGATGAAAACGTTACGCGCTATCAACGCGCTCGATCAATTGTGTCAATGCGATGCGTTTGGTTCGTTCCAAATTGCGCAAAAAGTGCACAAATTCGATTCGCTGATCCGTCGGTAGGCGTTCCAGTAGATTGCAATATCGCTCAGCGTGGCGTGACATTGGTTCCGTCAGTGGTACTTGTCGACGTTGACGATTATCAGTCATCGATAGCGGAGCCACCGAATCGTCACGTCGATCATATCGCAGTGACAATCTACGCACTCGAGTCCTCGATATTGATGCGATAGTCAATGATCGCCATAACGATCGCGCGTAACGATTCAGTTTTTGGAGCCAACGATCGCTATCAGCCGTACTATCGTCGATCGATGTTGTCGTTGCGTCGTCGTTCTCGAGATCGCTATCGTCGTCACGATCATACCATGTAGATAGTGTGAACTAGTGACTCATTGTCGTCCGCTTATCGCGTTCGTCGTTCATCGCATTCGCTATCTTGGCGCTCTGAGAGGTGAACAAAGAGTCGCTCGCTCTTTATAGGCACGAGCTCGCTTGCGTTGAACGTTATATTCTATCCTCTGTCTCTCTCGCAGCGAAGTAACGATGGACGCGTCAGGCAGTTATCTGTTTCTCGTTATAGATTGCATCGAGTGCAAACGCATTTCTCAACCAGGCGAGACGAATCGCGAACATATCTCGTACACCAGCGAGATGAGTGAAAAGTGGCGTTTGCAATTGTACGAACGCACGCGTCGAGCAATGATCGCGACAAAAGTATCGCGCGTATGAATCACATCGCCGCCGATGAACGGGTCGTGACACGGCTTTCATCTTTACGTGCCCGATGAGAACAGACACTTTTGGCTCTTTTGGCAAAAGCGCGTATGTCGTCGCGACGACGGATCGTTAATCGCGCACGTATGCGGCGACGATTCCAATCTCATGTACGACGAGAATTCGGCAGGATTTCGTGAAAAAGTGATCGAACGCAATTCAGCATTCTCGTGTACCGCGATACTTTATCCCAACAGTATCGAAGTTGTCGCGTTGGAGCTGTCGTCCGATCTGCTGCAGTATGTCTTGTATCGTTATCACACTGAAACGTTGACGTATCGTCGCGACATCGACACCGACAGCCTGGTCGATTTGTTGGAACGAGTGATGCGCGGACTTTCGTTCGACAGTGCCAGCGTGTTCGAGGCGATCGAAGGAATGCGTGTCGAGACTGGATATCAAGTTGCAACGGCGACCGTACTGCCAATTACGAGCGGTGAATCGCGCGTACGAGAAATTTTACTGCGCTGTAAACAGCGTTTGGCCGAAAACGAGGTAATGTTGCAATACGTGTTGTGTCTATTGTTGCCGATGATCGACCGTCGCTTAACCAACAACGCACCACCGAGAGTATCTCAAGAATCTGCGCGATCTCGATAAAGAAGGCCGTGGAGGTGGTTCTTCTTCTTTCGTCCGATTTCGCAAATACCAGCCTTGCTATCGTGCTAAATTGTTCGATATATTCTCGATACCGATCACCCAAGTATAAATAGAGAGCGAGAGGACAGACGCGCAAGAAACGATCGAGAGATTGCTCGACGTCGCAATGAACAACGCCGACACCGCGATGGATGTGGACGATGGATCCGCGATCAACGGCGAGCACATCGGGCACCACGAGAGCGAGGAGGATGACCGTTTGATCGGTGTGTCGTTTGTCGATATCGTGCCGTGCAATCTGTACGACAGAAGCAACTTTTTGGATTCGCGCGTGGACGCCACCATATCGCGCGACAACCTGCGGCTGTTTCTACGCTGTTACGGATTCCTCATGTACAAGTCGCAGAAATTGGCGATAGTTCGCGCGAATCGAACGGATTCGCGAGTGCCACTGGTGTCCGACGAGTTGGACGAATGTCGTAGTCTGGCGCAATTCAAGGTTTCGGTGCACGAGCATTTGGCACGCGTCAGAAACATGCAGGCCGATCCGATGGTGATCGGCGCGATCGCACCAGACACCGAGGACTCGGTCAGACGCAACCAATTGTACATTCTGGATGTGGCGCGACAATCGCTCGAGTACGTCTTTGCGTTCATTCGCGATTCCGACCAGCTTCGTCGCAGTTTCAACGTCAACGAGTATTGTCGCGCCTCGCTCTTTGTGCCGAATCATCACGCAATCGAGGAGGCGCAAGCAGCCTGGTACGATAGCGAGGAGTGCAATTTCGATCGCTGTCTGTCGATCGTGTTGCGCGACGCCATCGTTACCACGGGTCTGGACACGCAGTCGACTCTTTTGTTCGTGGTGCGCGCCTCTCTGTTGCTCACGTATCTGGTGATGAACTTTATGATTCGCAAGGACGGACAATCGGTGAGCATTCGTGTGAACATACCGGCGGACGCGCCAGACGCGAAAACGATGGACGATTTTTGGCGATGCTATCATCAGCTGACAGTGGACAAACTCGTGGCCACGATAATGGTGACTATCACGCGAATGTACGTGTCGTCGTGCGTCTCTTGGGCAATGCGCATTCGTGCTTCAACGTCGACTTGCGCATTCGTGACGAAAGCGCGATCGCAGTAGCGGATGTCCGAGCGAAGCTCATTGTCAAATTACAGCGCGACTTTGCACATCGAGACGCCACGAGAACGCTCAGTTGGTTGCGTGTCATGACTCATGGTCGTCGTCGCTCAAACAACGCGGCCAATTGCTCAGTATCGCGCCGACGCGAGAAAGACGACGCTGTAACGCCGGTGCCTCCGCGGTTTGATTTTCTTTATCGATCCGACCCTGCGTTGCGACCGTTGGCAGCGAATCGCGCGCAGAAATTTTATTAGGAGAAGATGATCTTGGTGAATAATTGAAGTCGGTCGGTGTTTGGAGACAGTGACGCTTTATTTTATTGCTTCAGCATGTAATGACCGCGTGTTATTGCGCGAGGTTCCCACTGTTTGAGTGCCGTCTCGACGCGCAGCTTTGTTTCTTCGCTTATGCTCGCCGTCTCTGGGAGCGGTCGTGTTTACGTGACGGTGGTTTTGTCTAATGCGTGATTCTCAACGTATCAGCAGTAATTATTTTAATACATAGTATTTACAGGTAATGGACAAGAGAGAAAAAAAAGAAAAATTCGCTGTCGGAGGGTCCGGGCGTCGGCAGAAATAGAGATTCCGTGCGGGCGTCGTCGCAGTCTTTAGTCGGCTTTTAAAGGCCGAGTCTTCGTCTCGTCTGACTGTCGGTGTATAGAAGAAAGTGCGCAAAAACGCGTCGCGTCGAGCCGCGTTATCGCTTTGTGATGCGCGCACAATAGTTATGCCGGATGTCGGGCGTAAGGCTCACGCTTGTTTTTCGACACGCCGTAATTATTCGCTTTGTTTCTTCGCGTTATTGACGACGGGAGAGATTCGCGATGCCTATCCGGCTTGATCCCCGGTTTTATTCGCCGCGGTCGTCGATCGATTTTGGGTCGGCGCGAAGCGCTTTTCTGATGGGGTTACTCCGGGCCGGCGGCCGCACCGGACAGTCGGTAGGTGTAGGCGACGACTCTCTCTGCCCTTGTATCCTTACGTGCTCTGAGTCCTATAGGAAGTAGAGAGGGAGAAACAAAAGAAAGATATTTATGACAGCGTTCCGGAGAACACACCGGAGTAACGACAAACTCGCCGTTCGATCTCTGAATCGCGAAGACTGTACAAAATAAGATCGTTCTGGTGAACACACCGGAGCGACGGCAAACGCGCCGTTCGATCTTTATATCGCAAAGACGGCACAAAACGAGATCGTTCCGGTGAACACACCGGAGCGACGGCAAACTCGCCGTCCGATCTCTATATCTCGCAAAGACGGCACAAAATAAGATCGTTCCGGTGAACACACCGGAGCGACGGCAAACTCGCCGTCCGATCTCTATATCGCAAAGACAGCACAACTATAAGATCGTTCCGGTGAACACACCGGAGTAACGGCAAACGCGCCGTTCGATCTTTATATCGCAAAGACGGCACAAAACAAGATCGTTCCGGTGAACACACCGGAGCGACGGCAAACTCGCTGTCCGATCTCTATATCGCAAAGACGGCACAAATATAAGATCGTTCCGGTGAACACACCGGAATAACGGCAAACTCGCCGCTCGATCTTTACATCGCAAAGGCGGCACAAAATAAGATCATTCCGGTGAACACACCGGAATAACGGCAAACTCGCCGTTCGATCTTTATATCGCAAAGACGGCACAAAATAAGATCGTTCCGGTGAACACACTGGAGCGACGGCAAACTCGCCGTCCGATCTTTATATCGCAAAAACGGCACAGAGCAAGATCGTTTCGGTGAACATACCGGAGCGACGGCAAACTCGCCGTCCGATCTTTATATCGCAAACACGGCACAAAATAAGATCGTTCCGGTGAACACACCGGAGCGACGGCAAACTCGCCGTCCGATCTTTATATCGCAAAGACAGCACAGAACAAGATCGTTCCGGTGAACACACCGGAGCGACAGCAAACTCGCCGTCCGATCTCTATATCGCAAAGAACAAGGAGTAATCGCGGATGCCGACGGCTGCGGCCTGGTAGATTACTTACTCGCACTCTCGATTTTCCTGGATGCTTTCTGCGGGCTGCTTCGAAGACTCCTCAAAGACTGCTTAAGCTTGTCCCCAAGACTCGACTCCCCAAAGACAAGAACTGTCGGGTTTATATATTCGTCATTTTCTATCTTCGGTTTCTTTCGTTTATTAATCCGAATTTGATCGAGATTAATCGTGAGTACGACGTTCGCCGAGGATCGTTGTGGCGGTGTCGCGAGTTCGGCTCGGTGGCCGATCATTCCTGAGCGTTGCTGCGGGGTCTTCGGCCAGCCTCGGGTAAGCGCGTTGAAAGGCGGGGTGACAGCGCGGGTCGGGGGGGTGTGCGCTCAGTTGACTGCCGCGTGATGTTCAGCGGCAGTCAGCATAACGACACATGTCCCGGTATGTGTCGTTACATTACCCCCCCTTTTTCTTCCCTGATGTTAGGGGACGGCTAATCTTCTCCTTTAGCCGATGCGGTTAGCATAGCGTAGCTGTCCTTGCCGTTGAGCCGCAGGCTCCAGCGTCCTTCCAGGGTGCAGAGGCGGTACTTCCGGGATACCTTTATCGCAAAGTACGGCACGTGCCACAGCTCTCCGGTTGGTAGGAGGATCGGTACCGGTGATGGCATCGCGGGCCCTTGCATCGGTGGTTGCCTGATCGGCAGGACCTCGGCTTGCGGTGTTGGCGGGACCCGCACTACGCGCACTTTCCCGTTGAAGGGCTCGCTGGCCCGTATGGACGGCCCGGCCCGGATGACGGGCATTACTTCCGGTTCGTCGTTGTTGAGTGCCGGCATACTCGGTGCTGTGGTGGTTGGCGGCGTACTGGTGGTCCCGTCCAAGGTGATAACGGAGATGGGATCCTCCGGTACGGCTGGTCCAGTTTGTGGGCCGGTGGGTGGTCCGTGAACCCCGCGTTGGTCGGCAGCGGTGGATCGGCGCGCTAGATTCACTAGCCCGGGAAGTGCTGGTCTAATTTTAGGCCCCTTCGTGGGCCTATGAGTGCTCCCGGGTAGTCGAGGCGGCGGCGGTTTCGGCTGACCGCCCTTCACTGCGGGTGCGGACCCCGGTGTTTCCGACGTGGTCTTGCTGCCTGGTGCTGCTGGTTTCCCGGGTGGGCGGGAGAGTGGTGCTAAGGGCGGTGGTTCGCTGCCCAAGGCCGACAGTGATCCTAGGCCCGGGGTACGGCTGCTGTCGGTAGATGCGCTCGAAAAGTCCGTGGTGCTGTGGCTGTCCGAGGACGATGCGGTGTCGGCGTAGGCGGTTTGGGCTACGCGCTGCCATACTCGAGCGGCGTCGTCGTCCGTTCGCAGCAGGATCTCAGCGAGCTCCTCAATGTAATTGTCGAGTTCCATGTCTGAATATCGACTTTCGGTGGATTCGGTTCTTTCGACTTTTATAGTCGTTTGTCGGCCGCCGATTCTTTGTTTCGTAATACCGGTTGGTAGTCTCGTGATTTGCTTTGTATCCTTTGTTATTACGGTCGTGATACTGTTGATTTCCTTGCCTTTGTTGTTGGGGACGAGGCACAAGTCGTGCACGTGAATGTTGCGGTAATATTTACCTTGGTTGTCTCGTAAATCTAGGATTACCGGCGAACGAATTTTCCTCACTGTTAGAGGGCCGACATATTTCGGAGCCAGTTTCGCGTTGAATGCCTTCGTTTTATTGGATTGTGGGTGTTCCTTTTTCCAAACGACAGGTTAGGACAGGCGTTGTGACGAGGGCGTCCTTGAGGTGCCGGAAGGCCTTGTCTTCCTCGTCGTTCCAGTGCCACTTTTCTTTCTTCTTGGTGAGGCGAGTGAGTGGAAGAGCGACGCGTGCGAAATTCGGTACAAACCGGCGGTACCACGACGCAAGAATTGTCGGACTTTCCTTACCGTAGTAGGCGTTGGCCAGGTGGCGATTGCGCTGGTTTTAGATGGATCCGTGTGGATTCCATTTTTATCGACTAGGTGTCCCAAGTATTTCAGTCGGGGACAACAGAACTGACACTTCTCGATATTCAAGCGTAAATGGGCGGCTCTTAGTCGTCTGAAGACCTCGCTCAAGTGCGCAAGATGCTCCTGAAATGTCTGGCTCAGTATGATAATATTGTCCAGATATACGAGCACGTTCGGCTCCAGGTCAGGGCCGAGGACGGTATCCACCAATCGTTGAAAGGTGGCAGGAGCGGAGTGGAGGCCGAACGGTAAAACCCGGAATTGCATGAGCCCTCGCCCGGGCACGGTAAAAGCGGTGATGGCCTTACTGTTCGTCGTGACGGGTACTTGCCAGTACCCATTTTTTAGATCTAGTGTAGATAGGTATCGTGCTCCACGTAGTTTGTCCAGCGTGGCGGTGATCTGCGGTAGGGGATAGGCGTCCTTCTCGGTGACCTCGTTCACCTTTCGGAAGTCGATACAAAAGTGGTGACCGCCGTCCTTCTTCCGGACCAGGACGACGGGGGAGCTCCAGCCGCTGCGGGAGGGCTCGATGATTCCGTCGGCTTCCATTTTGTTTACTTCTTCGTCAATGATCTTCTGCATAGCCGGATTTCGAGGTCGGTAGCGTTGCTTGATGGGCCGCACTCCTGGGCGGAGGCGGATTTCATGACGCATGGCAGGAGTGGGTCTTGAAATGGCGTCGAAGAGTCTTAGTTCCTGTTGTAAAAATTTCTGCAATTGCTTTGCCTCGGTCAGGTTCTGCGGTGTGCTGATCTCCTCGCACACTTCGATCGGTGGGTCCTTGGGCGCGACCAGTAGTGGGGGTTTGAGCGTGAGGCCGAGGCGAGACCAAAGGTCTACTTCGATGATTAGCGGGGTCGTTAGGTAGGCCATCACTGTGAATGGATGGCTGAGTTGTTGGTCCCCTATCCAGAACATCAGGTGAGTTATTCCCCGGGTAGTTACTTGTGTTCCATTTGCCAGGATGATGCTCTTAACGTTGCCGCGAGGCTGGTCCTCGTCTCGTAGGTACCTGGCGTCGACCAGGGAAGTTTCGGCTCTAGAGTCAATTAGTGCCCGTAGAGGGCGGTTCTGATAGCGCAGGTTTATGAATGGGCGCGGGGTGTATTCTATTGGCGGGGCCGAGGAACGTCGGTTCCCTCCTCGGCCCTTTCGGGGTTTCCCGACGTTAGGTAGCAGTCCTTGGTGAGTACCCCATCTCTCCCGCAGCGGGAGCAGAATTTCTGGGCTGGTTGATCGCAGCCTCGCCGCTGATGGCCGGGCTGTTTACAGCGCCAACAGCAAGCCTCACGGTCATAGGCCATCGTGGCCACGGTGGGGCCACTTAAACTGGGAGGCCTTCCTTGCGCACGCTGTTGCAGGATCAGCTCCTCATATCGTCGTTCCAAGCGGCCGAGTTCGACGATATTGGAGGCCTCATATGCCCCGAGGAACATTTTGTACCCGGGATCCATATTTTCGTGTAATCGGCCGAGGGCATTATCTATTTCGTCACTATCCCCGCTGCGTCGGATCAGCGTGAGTAGAGCGTTTTCGTACTCTCGGTAGGTTTCGTGGGGCCGTTGCCGGCGCTCGGCGATTTGCCGCCGCATCTCGGCGCGATGCCGGGGCAGCAAATATTGTTCGCGAAAGGACTGACAGAAATCCTCCCATGTGTGCCAATTAGGCCGGTGATTACGGTACCATAACAGGGGATCTCCCCGAAGCATTTGGGGTATCCCCCAGAACAATTGTCGGGTCGAGAGCCCGTAGCATATCCGAAGTTCGTCGATACGCTCCAGGAAGTTGAGGGGATCTTTTCCCGTAAATTTGCAATCCCATTTGTGGATTTCATGGATAGCTTCGGCGTCGGTAGGTGCTTTCGTGGCCAAGTCCCAGCCGAGGATATGCTCCACCTCGGTACTGGCTGCACTTGGCACGCGGGGTGGGCTCAGCACCCGGCGCTCCGTGCTCTGGGTCACGAATAGGCCGGGGTTTTCGGTGACAAAACGGCGGAGGCGTCGCCGCAAGTCATCTATCGTGCCGCTTGTATCTAATCCGTACTGGCCGAGCCGGTGGCTAATTTCTGCCTTATTCAATTCCTGTATCCACGCTCGAGGTGCGGAATTCATTCTGGGTCCGGTGGTTTCTCGGTATAATCTCTATCCCTTCTCCTAATTGCCGGATCCTGGCAGGATCGCGATGTAACGCCGGTGCCTCCGCAGTTCGATTTTCTTTATCGATCTGACCCTGCGTTGCGACCGTTGGCAGCGAATCGCACGCAGAAATTTTATTAGGAGAAGGTGATCTTGGTGAATAATTGAAGTCGGTCGGTGTTTGGAGACAGTGACGCTTTATTTTATTCCTTCAGCATGTAATGACCGTGTGTTATTGCGCGAGGTTCCCACTGTTTGGGTGCCGTCTCGACGCACGGCTTTGTTTCTTCGCTTATGCTCGCCGTCTCTGGGAGCGGTCGTGTTTACGTGACGGTGGTTTTGTCTAATGCGTGATTCTCAACGTATCAGCAGTAATTATTTTAATACATTTTAATACATATTTACAGGTAATGGACAAGAGAGAAAAAAAAAGAAAAATTCGCTGTCGGAGGGTCCGGGCGTCGGCAGAAATAGAGATTCCGTGCGGGCGTCGTCGCAGCCTTTAGTCGGCTTTTAAAGGCCGAGTCTTCGTCTCGTCTGACTGTCGGTGTATAGAAGAAATATGCGCAAAAACGCGTCGCGTCGAGCCGCGTTATTGCTTTGTGATGCGCGCACAATAGTTATGCCGGGCGTCGGGCGTAAGGCTCACGCTTGTTTTTCGACACGCCGTAATTATTCGCTTTGTTTCTTCGCGTTATTGACGACGGGAGAGATTCGCGATGCCTATCCGGCTTGATCCCCGGTTTTATTCGCCGCGGTCGTCGATCGATTTTGGGTCGGCGCGAAGCGCTTTTCTGATGGGGTTACTATGGTCCGGCGGCCGCGCCGGACAGTCGGTAGGTGTGGGCGACGACTTTCTCTGCCCTTGTATCCTTACGTGCTCTGAGTCCTATAGGAAGTAGATAGGGAGAAACAAAAGAAAGATATTTATGAGAGCGTTCCGGAGAACACACCGGAGTAACGGCAAACTCGCCATTTGATCTCTGAATCGCGAAGACGGTACAAAATAAGATCGTTCCGGTGAACACACCGGAGCGACGGCAACGCGCCGTTCGATCTTTATATCGCAAAGACGGCACAAAACGAGATCGTTCCGGTGAACACACCGGAGCGACGGCAAACTCGCCGTCCGATCTCTATATCGCAAAGAACAAGGAGTAATCGCGGATGCCGACGGCTGCGGCCTGGTAGATTACTTACTCGCACTCTCGATTTTCCTGGATGCTTTCTGCGGGCTGCTTCGAAGACTCCTCAAAGACTGCTTGAGCTTGCCCCCAAGACTCGACTCCCCAAAGACAAGAACTGTCGGGTTCATATGTCCGCCATTTTCTGTCTTCGGTTTCTTTCGTTTATTAATCCGAATTTGATCGAGATTAATCGTGAGTATGCGACGTTCGTCGAGGATTGTTGTGGCGGTGTCGCGAGTCCGGCTCGGTGGCCGATCATTCCCGAGCGTTCCCGGCGTTGCTGCCGGGTCTTCGGCCAGCCTCGGGTGAGCGCGTTGAAAGGCGGGGTGACAGCGCGGGTAGAGGGGGTGTGCGCTCAGCTGACTGCCGCGTGATGTTCAGCGGCAGTCAGCGTAACGACACCTGTCCCGGTATGTGTCGTTACAACGCCGCTGTTGCTGTTGTTGCCGAAGTGACGATAACAAACGCCTGTACGTGTGATTCGACGCGATAGTGGATCTCTTTGATCGATTGAGCGCGTACGTGGAGTCGCCACCGCAGCAGCAGCAGGGTCCTTTCGCGGGAAGCGACAATGCGGCGACCATCGCGCCGACAGTGCGCATTCGCGGTGTGAGCGAACAACTGAACAAGCAGTGGCTCGAGTACGAACGCTAATCGACCATGTGCGTCGCCGCGATCGCAGAGAGCCTATCTTGCCGTGGATCCGGTTCGAATAATAATGGTAGCGGCGGCATCGAGTATCCGGCGAACGACCGTATCGTCGCCGTGGAAGATTTTGTGAGCGGACGCGGAACCGGATATCGCGATCGCGACGACGATCTCGCGACCGTCGTGAAATCGATCAAAGCGTCCGAGGATGAGGTTGAGTTGCTGAATCTGGACATTGCTCGCGCCCTGATGTTCGCCGTGGTGTCTCTGGCGCGATATATTCCGCAGCGTCCGCAACGTCAACGTCTGTCAAAATCATCGCGCGTTTCATCGATCGACGACGCGACGACAAACGACGATGAGGCGGAGAAGGAGGATCTCGCGGTCGCGGAGGAAGAGGCGCAGAGAGCTCTGCTCGCACAAGCGACGAGCTATCTGTTTCGAGCCAAACTTACGGGCAATCAGGTGCGCGAATTGTTCGCCTACTTGTTTGATCTGTGGCGCACCCAGATTGGCATTGTCACGCTCGAGCGCCTGAGCGAAATGCTATTTACGTTGTATCGCATGTTTAACGGCACGTCCGACAGCGGCAGATCGAGCGTGGTGCGCGATCTGTTACTGCTGGCCGAATCGAGCGCGGGAACTGCGCGGAGAGCGCCACGACATTATCGCAACGCGCTGTCCGCGCTCGTATCCGCAACGTCCGTTTCCTCGCTCGATTCGGCCGTCACCATGGAATCGCGCTATTTGTCGTGTCACGAAGTGTGCGTGGTGCATCAGTCGTCATTGGACGCCGCGGAGACGAATGACATTCGCGGCGACGAATCGTCACTTGCTCGACGACGGCGGCCGATCGATCGATCCACCGTGATCGAGGGATTCGCGTATGTCGACAATATGCTCGGTGCGGGCGAGTCGATCTGGCTGATGCAGAATGCACTGGCGAGAGACGCGCGCTTTGAGAACGCGATACGTCGTTGGCGCAGACAACGACAGTTTTGTCTCGACGAAGAGTGTTCCGCGTGCGTGCGCGCCCTCGTGGGCTACGAGCTGTACGGCACCCCGGACGACCTGTGGTCACGCACCAGTACTGATCGCGATCGACGCGCAAGCGCGCTCGCGGCAGCGTACGCCATCGAGGCCGATGTGATAATCGTATCGTACGATCCCGCGAGCGAGGAATCGTTGCGCTGCGCGCTACGCACGCTGAATGTCCTGACAAAGCTCGGTGATCCGAGTTGTCGCGGAAAACGCGAAAGGTCGAGTCGTCTACGATCCGTCGTGCTGATTGAGCACGATCATCGTGAGCCCGCGACGAGACGATGTTATTACGTGCGAGACGCCAGCGACTCGTTGGACGATCGAGCGACCATCACGGCAAATGGTGTAGAATCGCTGTCGAATTCGAGAAGATCGTTGCGCCATTATTACGGGTCGACGATAGATCTGACCGACGCTGCGTTCACGCGCAATGATCCGCCGGCGCTACGAGACACCGCGGCGGTGTCGTCATCGTCGTGCTTCTTTGTCCGTATCGATCCGAGCGCAAACAATCACGCGTTGCTACGAAGAGTTCTGTCCGTGGCGATGGAGCCGGTGCTTCGATCGCACTTTATCGCGCTTCGATCGCCGACACCGCCGAGACAACAACATCAGTCACGCGATGACACCGGCAAATTCCGCGACATGTACGACGTGTGCGCCGTCGCGGACAATTCGATCAACGATCTGATATCGCTCGAACGCGATATGATTGAGCGTCGGCAGCGCGAGTACGACGACGTCGAGATCAATAGACGCGGATTATTGGCTAAAATATGGCGATATTTGCGAAAGCGTTGACAGCGATTTGTATCTCTCTTTCTCTTTCTCTTTAATGTAACACAATTGTGACATTAAACACTCTGTACTAATTGTGTCTTTGTTTTTATTTGCTCGCGTATAAGCATTTACATTGTCTTGTGGCGAATAATTTGGTTGTTTGTAGCGTCGCTGCTGTTGTGGTGCTTGTTGTTTCGCTATCGAGCGTTTCGCAACAATTATCACAACGATGAAGACGCGTGGGATTCGCAGGGATTGCAATTGATCGCGCGTTTGCGCGAAACAACGCGTCGGCACGGCACCACTGACATCGCGCGGCGAGCGATCCAAGCGCGACATTGATCGTCCGATCGACTGCTCGTC
Source organism: Harpegnathos saltator (assembly GCF_003227715.2). Classification (NCBI taxonomy): domain Eukaryota; kingdom Metazoa; phylum Arthropoda; class Insecta; order Hymenoptera; family Formicidae; genus Harpegnathos; species Harpegnathos saltator. The sequence continues at coordinate 109,316 of NW_020229899.1, forward strand.
GGCGGTGCGGTATTGCACGAGCGACGCCGATTGCGTGTTGCTCTGTCGTTCGTATCGCGGCGCGATTCTTCGTTGCGATTTGACAAATCACGTGTGCGAATCGGTGGTGGACGATTCGTCGCCACCGAGCAATCGCGATGAAAACGATCGATCCGACCGATGCGACCTCTCGCGCGGCGAATACTCGATGGTGATCGGCCACTCGAGTCTGAGCATCGCGACATGGCGATGCGTAAAATTGTACGCCGGTTTCGTGGACGGTAAATTCTGCGAAAACGGCAAATTTGACATGAACGCGATGCTGCGCGAACCGTCGTATCGCGACTGTTTGTGTCCGCACGGCACCACACTGATAATCAAGAGCACGGCAGATCCGTATGACGCACGATTACCGCACTGCATAACCGAAGGCACCGAACATTTTTACACAAACGACATGACAATCGCCACCGACTAATGGTGGCGATACTCTGTGGTGGCGCAACGAATCATCAGGATCGAAATAACATCACGCTGCCGGCTCCTCAGCTCTTTATAATCGACCGACTCGATTCATTCGCCACGGTATCCGCTCGACATTGCGCCTCACAGAATGTCGGAACTTGACACCATAGCGACCGATTACACAACAGAGTCGACCGACGACGTGGTGGTGTTTGTCGCCGCGACCGCATGGCTCATCGAAGTGGCTGACGTGCTGGACGTGATCAATCAGGGTGAGTGATTGAGCGAGCGAGCTCGATTTACGACAATAAACGTGACAAATGAGAGAGAGAGCAAGAACAAACGAAATAACAGATCTGTGAATTGATCCATAGATTTGGAAGCGACGTGTCTGCCGTTCCACGCCGTCACGAACGGCGCAGCATCATCCTCGCGGCGTCAATGCGATGCCATTAACAACAACAACGGACGATTTGACCGCCAGCGTACCGTATCGGCCAGATGCTTGAGGCTTAATCGTCGACTACAACAATGCGGTGATCTTCCGATCGATCAAAGCGCGACCGGCAACAAGTCGATTATTACACCGTCTACGGAGGAAGCGAGCGTTCGTATACGGGCCATAAAAACCAATCTATCGATCGTGACGCACCCATGCGAATGTTGGATCTGTCGCGAACTGTTCTTCTTCACGGCGTCCGAAAGCGCGGCGATCGATAATCTTCAGCTTGAAAGCCCTCCGAGCGTTCGTGGCAACGAGGATACCACGACGACGACGTGAAAGGATCACGGCATAATCGCTCACAACAACGACGATCGACCGTTCGCGCCGACATCGAGGCAAATTCACGCGCTTCGGCGCAGCTTTGCGCGACATGCGCTGCCGTACTTCTGCGACAACGACAGATGATGAGTGTTGACGAATCTAATCGCATTATTCTCCCCCCCCAAAAAAACAAAAAGTTGAAACAAATGCAAAAAAAATCAGCAAATACATGTACTGCTTTTTCTTCTATATTTATCATCTTTTCGCCATATACAATTGGACAAATTATTACGATATAAGTGAGAAATCGTACATCCGTCGACATGATCGTGTCAAACGGCGCTCTCGTTTGTCTCTTGGTAGCGATCTCGATCTGGTACCATGTCGCGCGAATCGCACTCTCGCGACTGATCGTGAAGCGAGACTCTGCGCGCGGTGTAGTCAAGCCGAAAATGCTGGAAACGCACATACGTTCGTCGCTGTCACCGGACAACAGAGGCAATCGCGAGGACTCGTCCTTGGTGCATCAAGTGTACGATTTTGCGCAACGACAAATCGCGCTGTTGTGCACCGACGGCAGCACGACAACGATCGAGCGACTTGCTATACCGGACACAGCGCGTTATCACGTACGATTTGCGACGACGAGCGCGATAAATGCCCGATATCGCGAATGGCTTCTTCGATCCTCGGATCGACCGCTCCAATTGACAGACATTGCGCATATCGAGAATCGATCGAATACCACGGCATCGATCGGCGCGTTGAATTGCGACTACGATCGGGTGCTATCGAACATTGTTCGCGCATGGGGAGGCGCTCGTATGCTCGTGTCTGTCGACGAATCGTCCAACGTCGCGACGTTGCGATTCTTCGACACGCCGCACAATGATTACATTCGTTTGCGACTGCCGGGCTAACTGCGCTGTCGCATCGAAAGGTCCGATCGCGACGGTTCAGCGCGACTGACATTCGGACGAGTCGACGATGGCGTTTCGCCGTGCTCCGACGCCACGACTGTACACTATGGCAATTACTTGACGCTGTACGCGCGAAGCAAGCACCCGCCGTTGCGCGATTCCGACGAGTACAAACGAGTAATACCGTTTATGCGCTAGGTGTGCGTCGATTCGAACGACCAGACACCGGCGATCGTGGTGACAAATTCCCGCGCGTAAACACGCTCGGCTCCAATTTCTCTTTCACACATATATACATACATACATACATACATACATACATATGCACACGCCCCCCACTGTCAGTTATTGTCGCTTGTTGCGCTTCGATTGCGAGTCGGCCGTTTGCTGCGGCGTTTCGGTCGCATCCATCGTTTTCGCGCCCTGCAATTGTCGTTTACCTCGCAGCACCACCGAGGACTTTGTTGCCGCGTCGATCCGGTCCGCGCGGAATCGAACGACGACGACGACCCGTCGTTCTGGCGGCAATCGTCGTTTTCGCGCTTCGATCGCTGCGTCGTGGCGGCGCGCGCGGTTTCGACTCGCGCGGAAAGTCGCGTCGTCGAATCTTCGCGCCTATTGTCAGTATCGCCGCCGCTGTCGCAACTCGTCGCGTCGCTCATAATAGCTCGTTGCGAACGCTCGACCCCCTTGGCCACTTGCTCGACCCCGAGCATCAGTGCGTTCGCGTGAGAACGCCCAATCTCACGAATGCTATCCGCGTCGATGGACATCAGAGTGGCCAGTGTAACGGCGCGCAGACTCTTGACGCCGCAATGGCAAAGTATTCGACGCATCGTCTCGATGGTGCGCACGATTCTACGATCGTCCATGCCCGTGAGACGTCTCGTGCGCTGCAAAACACCGACCAATTGGGCGAATAGATTCAATCGCTCGCTCGTCGCAACGCTCTAATATGTATTGTACGCCACCGTCAGCGATTGACCCATCAACATTTCGTACACTTGGAGATCTAGCTCGTGTGGTTGCGTGTACCGTATCATACCGAACATCGTGGAGACTACGCGTTGACGATCGTACGGCTCGATGGCGTCGCGCCATCGAGCCTGATCGAACAGCAATTCGTACAATCGCGTTACCTCGGGATTGCGTCCGATTTGTCGGATGAGCGTTTGCAGCTCGTCAAACACTATCGGCGACAAATTCCATATGTCTACCATAAGTTCGCGAGCGCAATCCAGCATCGAGTGCAACCACGCGACCTCTCGCTCGAGCGTCATGTCATCTCGCGACAACGACACGAACGTTGACGAGCGCGATGACCCATCCGCGACAGAGTCGCACAATTTACCGCTCGATCGCGACGTCGATTCTTCGATCTCGTTGGACAGTCCGGTCGTCTCGTCGAACAACGCACCGTCCTCGTCGTCGTGTCCACCCACGCCGAACAGCGAAGCCAGCAGATCCATCGTCACGGATAATGACGACGTAGAGAGTGGAAGAAGAGACAGCGGCTCGAGTCAAATCAAACGAAATTCGACGACGAGCGTTCAGTTGCCACGATCGCGCCACGGTTCGGTGCGCAAACGACGTCGTTACACACTGTTCAACGGTTCGATACGATGACTGCGCTGTTGCCTGCCGATTAAAACGCGTCTGTCCTGCACGTATTATCGCGCAACGAGCACTCGAATCGTCTTGAGCCGCAACATGCCGTGAGTCTCACTGCGCATCTCACCTCGCTCTCGAGTCGCGTCATCTGCCGCTCTGTCATCTTCGAGCAATGCCATTAACAACGCGTCGAATGACGATATTCAACCGAGCGAAGAAACGAGAAGCGAGACTACGGAGGATTCCGTACGAGACGATGATTCGATCGTGCGAGTATCGCTCAGTATAGGCCTGTGACGTGAAAAAAAATGAACGAAGCGGCACTCATCGACGCCGCAAACGCCAACACGGTCGTATTTCACTCGAGACGCATGCTGTGCCTGGATCGTCGTGTGAGCGAAGCTCTGATACGAGCGCGCGAACGTATCGTCGCGCCCGTGGTCCCGGCCAACAACGGCGTCTCGTGGATCGTCATTCGCGTCAACATGAATCTGTATCGTTTCGAGACTGTCGTCAGTAATGATGGCGAGAACGAGAGAACGAAGAAGAGCATCGATTCGAGCGAGCGCAACGACGACGAATATTCAAACACCGCCTTGTTGCAACGATTGATCTCGGTTATTATGCAAAATGTGCAGCAACGAAATCTCAATGCGAAACACGAGCGGAAAATCACGCTCATCCGCAAACAGCGGCGACCACGATGAGCACCGTGACACGCAACAATTGTCGTACGTGCCGTTGAATCGCAGCTGCAATCAACGCAAAACGATCGAGGTGTGTTGCGTGTTGCTGACCGATCGCGACTGGCCGGCGTTTCAGCGGCTCTTTTCGAACACCGTAATTCTTCACTCGTGGACAGCAACCGACAAAGCGCGCGACGAATCGATGGTCGAACGTGTCGACGATTCGCCACCATTGACGAGTTCGGTCGTCGAAACGCATCATATTCTGGCGCACGGTTACATCGAAAAGAGAACTCTAATGGCCGGTAAAGTACTGCATGATTTTGCGCGGTTGCCCAAACTCGTATTTGCTAGTTGCAAGAGCACGCTCTACATCGGCTCCAACGGCATCAATATGACGCACGCGTCTCGCTTGCGCCGAGAGGATTCGTGTTTGTTCAGACGCAAATTGGCATTTATTGCAAATTTTACGCTTTATCATGCGTATCATGAGAGCGATCGATCATTCGACACTCGGCAGTTTGGCCCACGACATCGACTCCATGCGTGCACTATTGTTCGTGTTGGCTCTCGTGAATGTGGAAATGTTTACCGCGAACGGCGGAAATAATGTCAACTTGGCACTCAACATGCAAAGTTTGGGAAAGGCGTACAACGACGCCGGATTACACGTATTCTCGGAGAACAGCATTCAACATGTCAAACGAATGCGATGTGACAACGGCGAGACTGTTCAATTTCGCACAAATGGCCACTTGGTGAATCGGTGCCTCGGCCGCGTTTCGGAACTAGGTGTGAACGCTGTACAACTCGCAAGATTGCTCTCGCCGTATCATCGATAGCGCTCGGCGTGATGCAACAATAAGCTCGCGCTCCATCGCGAGCGACGGTGTTCGATTGAACGTCTGTGCGTGTGTGTGTGTGAGAAAAAAACTATTATCGGTGACAACGCAAAATTATGAATGTCGATCGAGATGCGCTCGGTCGATTCGTACGACGAGGAAAGCTCGACGGTTGATCAAGGAGCAAATCGTCATCGCGACGATAACGACCCGTTGAAATATTGCGCTGTTCTCGCGTAGGTTACGACAAAGCGGCATCGTTGGACACATTGGTACCAACGGTTCGATTCGAGGACGAAATTGATACTCGACAACGACGAAAACAAATGCGCAGCAGCAGCAGCAGTAGCCGTGGCAAAGATTTCAATAGCGACGATGCCGATTCGTCCGACGGTGAAAAGCGAAAAAGCGCAAAATCGCGCTCAAGATCGCGCTCAGGATCGCGGACGCGCTCAAGATTGCGCTCAGGATCGCGGACGCGCTCAAGATCGCGCTCAGGATCGCGGACGCGCTCGAGATCGCGATCAAAATCGCAACCGCTTACGCGTTCGAGATCGCGATCGCGATCAAATTCGAGAATACCGAACCGCGATGGAGTGATTGATAAAAATCGCAAAAATGTAAAATACACGTTTTCCGATGTCATTGCGAAAAAAAACAGTATCGATACTGCAGTAGCAGTCGGTAAAAATGATATACCTATCCCAGCGTCACCAATAAGCAAAATTGTCAGCCCAAAGACGCCACGAAAAATTGCAGATATATTGGAATACGCGATCGAAACGACCATTGATCGATAGTGAAACGTCACGATTGTTACGATAATGCGCACTAGGTTATTTTGCGTATTTGTTTCGATATTATTAAGAGAGAATGACGATAAATAAACAAAAAAAAGATAATGTTGATTCAAAGCGCTATTGTATTTTTATTGTGAAGACCATTCTTACATCGTCTCCACACAAATAATCGATCGCGCTGAGCGTGCGATCGTACGTTCGCACGATGCTCGCGCTGAGCGTGCTATCGTACGTTCGTACGAGCGTCGAACGAGTCGCGAGTCGTGAATCGCGCGGTTCGAGCAATTGTACAGTAGTAACATCCCCCGTACGTAGTACGGAGCAGTAGCGTTCCTGGTCCTATTGTACCTCTGACTGCTTTAATTGACCAATAAATAACGTTTAGCACGCTCCCACTATTGTGCAAAAGGTGCGGTATGGAGGGAGTAAAATGTATATAACGAGGCGTTCCATCGCGCGGCCGGTACTATTGTACAGTACGTAGTACGGAGCAGTCAGAGGTACAATAGAACCAGGAACGCTACTGCTCCGTACTACGTACGGGGGATGTTACTACTGTACAATTGCTCGAACGTGCGAGCATCGTGCGAACGTGCGAGCATCGTGCGAACGTGCGAGCATCGTGCGAACGTGCGAGCATCGTGCGAACGTGCAAGCATCGTGCGAACGTGCGAGCATCGTGCGAACGTACGATCGCACGCTCAGTGCGAGCATCGTTCGATGTTCGCTCTAGCAGAGTTATATTATGCCATATATGCATTGCATTACGGAACGTAGAGTCATTGGAACAGGAACGGGTTTTCTTCGAAAGTGTTGCAATAAAAAAAAGAACCACTTACGCACATAATATGGTTTTATTCTATACATCGGCACAATTGCAACGCGTCAAAATACGTACAGTGTGCTCGACGAATAAATCGGTCAGTATGTCAATGTGAACATTGCGGTCTAGCGTTCGATGTGGAAAAGCCGCTAATCCGTGCACTTGATAACGCAAAAGCTCATCGTGATACGGGCTGTTCGGATACAGTGCTAATAAATTAATGAAATTTTGATTCGCCATTGCTCGAATCTCATCGACGGTGAACATGCAACTTTGCAAAATATTGCTTAATCCGCAAGATACGCGCGCTCGATTGGTACTATCGGCGATATTGCCATCCGTTGCGTTGTCCGAATTCGCGTTACGAGTTACGGCTTCGGCGTACGACGGTACTCGTTGATGGTCGTCGTTTTCATCTTCTGAGTCGAAAAAACGATAACGCCGTGTTATGGCGGGCATCATCAATCGCTGAAGTAGTCGAGACGGATAACAGATGTAATTGTCCTGACACACGTAGCAGGTGCGATTTTGCGCGTAATGTCGCAGCAGCAAATGATGATCCGTTGGCCTATTTGGCGCAAAAATATCAAGATAGATTGCCAGATCGAAGTTACTAGGTACTGTTTGCTTCGGAACGGTCAAATTCAGATATTTCGCCAAATTGGCCAAATCGGTGTGATTAGAAGACGTTAGACTGTCATGCGGTACGGCCGTTAGCAGCACATTGGACAAGCGAGCGTGCGAGCGAGCATATTCGCGAGCGGTGTTTAGCGTCAGGCCACCGTCGATCAAACCTCCGCGAAAATGCTTCATCGCCAGGGCGGCGTGATTCGCAGCGAATATCGGCCATGTTGCGGTTGAGACGTGCCACGGATTCTTCGGTCTCAGACCGCGCCAGCATCGAATAATACACGGCGTTGAGCGTCGTGATCGAGATCACGCAGCGATAAACGCGTCCATATTTGCAACGATTGGTCAGTAGTCGTCGCATTTGCAAATCGTTCATCGTCTGCACCATGCTCAATGGCGCGAACAAACTCAACGGTGCCGCGAGCACCACTCGGCCGAGCAGCATAGCGTTCTCGTACAACTCGCGCAGCACGTCGTACAACGACGGTTCGTTGCTATTGGTGATCGCTCGCATTTGACTTGCGGTCGCAACTTGTTGCGCATGATGAGCCAACACGAGCCAAATTGTCCTGACGAAACGATCGACGGTATGCGATATTTCGTTCCACATCATCGAGTACACGCGATCGTTTTGCTCGTCGGCCGATTCGATCTCTACGTCGTTGTTATTGTTACTATTGTTGTTGCGTTCGGTCCTATTGGTTGTCGAGCTGATAGACGATGACGTTGCACTGCTGTCGTTTCCTCGTAAACGATCGATACTGCTGCGCAATCGGATCGGTGAAAACAATCGGCACGCTTCGTGAGAATCCACGCGGCGCGAGCTATTGAACTCTGGTGCAGGATGCATTGCGCGTTGCGGCACGTCTATGTAGTTGACAATTTCGCACATTCGCGGAAATACCAAAGTCCAGAACGAACGCCATGGAATGCCGAACCAGACGTTGCGCAGATACGTCTCATCGGTGAACAGCGGCAGAGTCTCCGATCGAACATTCGCAACGCGAGTCTGATCCATCGCCAAAGAGAGCAGCAATTCGTTCAACCAGATTTCGTAGTCGCGCAAATGATCGAGCACCAAGCGCAATCGAGTCGATGCGGTGTCGTCGTCGGTGTTGTCTTCTCCTTGCGAATTGGTTCGCTGTTCGGTGCCGAGAAATCGTCCGATCTTTGGTGCGGTGCCGCGATCATCGTCGTTGTCGCGCGTGTTGCTCGATGACGTTGATGCGCCCGCGTCCACGTTCGCCACGGTGGCTGAAATTGTGCACTTTTGCGACCTCGAACAACGCGAAGAGTAGTTCGCGATGGAATTGTTATTATCGCCACTGGTGGACGGTTCGTTGTTATTATTGTCCATTCGTCGGATTCGCGACATAACGCCGTCGTCTAAACCTCACGAATGCACGATCGACTATCTAATACACGATTCCCATCGTCCAGCGCGCTCTAATGTACCCGAGATGTATAGAAATCTCGGGGGGGGCCACAATCGTGCTTTTTTTCATCCGGTCCAAACCGATCATATTGTGCGCGATGATACAAACGGCAAAGTGGGGGGCAAAAAAAATATTTGTCTCCGACGACGTACTAACGACCGATTGCGCACAATCGCAACCATTGTACGTTATCGCGCAAAACCTCGTGCAGATTGCTCCGCGTCACCGCATCGATTGTGCTTCCGCGTTCGTAATTGGCCACGAGTTCGGATACGGTCAACACCGTCAAATTCATAGCGATCGTCGTTACATCGTAATCGCGACCACCCTCGTCGCTGTGCGCCGCGGTAATTTCGAGCGTGCTGTACGATGAACCGATCGCCGCAAAGGTGCGATTGAGCGCGATCTCGCACGTACCTATATCGTGCAGATCGATGCCCCGAGGTCTCAACGCGATCCCTTTGGCGATTCGACTTTTTCGTCATTCGCGCGATCACCGGGAGCGACTTTTCGCACAATGGCTATACGTACAATTTGTCGCGACCGAGCAGTAGTATCGCCACGCCCGTTTCTACGGGTGACAGCGCGAGCGATCGATCAGCTCGATATCGATTCAATCGCACATTCGCCAAATAAATGCCGCAACTGCTGACGGTGCGATCTCGCTCGCACCATAAATGTTCTCGTGCGTGGGCGCGCGTCGCCGCGGTACCGTACAGACGCACGATAGCGTCCAGTGACACAGTGATCGCGAATGTCCAGGCGTGCCACGGGCACTTGGACGCTACGCAGCAACAGTTGTTCATCACGCAGTGCACGATGCGCGCTGAGAACGCATCTTCCGCGAGACGAGAGTCGAACTGCGCGGAACCAGTGTGAAATTGCACGAATCTCGGAGCCTCGAACAGTCGCATGCTCGTTTCTGGCGAATTGTGCTGTTCGAACGAATCAAGGGTGCGCTCGACCCACCATGTGTTGATTACACCAAGCCGTCCGATCTCATAGAGCATCACCGTCGAGTGCCACTCGCAGCAAGAGTACTCGTTCGACGGCGGATCGTCGGTTCGACGGCGGATCGTCGACGACTCTTTGTCGTCGGTCCATAGCGCGCCGCGGACCGACGATGCCGTGTCGTTCGCACTTCGATCGCGAATCCAGCGAACGTGTTGCTCGAAGGGACACGGCAGCGATCGCTCGTCTTCGCGAATTTTTTCGTACAAATAGCAAAAATCATCCACACCGGACGATACGCGACATGAGGTCAATTGTTGACGCAACATTGTCGAATCGAAGACTAGTCACAACGACGATACCTCCGCCGTCAAGTGGTGCAGCGTGACATATTGGCGCACATCCGCGCGAATCACCGACACCACGAACGGATCCTCAACGTCGCGAGCTCGCGCCTTTTCGATCCCGACTCGACGAGACGACGACGACGGGCTGTCGATCTCGGTGTCGTCGTTGTAACCGCCGTCATGACGACGACACCGAGATCGATCCGATTGGCGAGTTCGATGCGCCAGATCGCTCAGCAAAAACGACAGATCGTCGTGCGTGATGTAAAGTATGGTTCTTCGTTGGCGAAAACGCGACGTCGCAACGACGCTGTCGCCCGATGATAATGTCATCGCGTTTTGACCATAGTCGTCGTGATACAGCGCCATCGAGCGATCGTGCCGTCGCGCCAGTAGCATCGACAGCGCGTCAATTAGCGACTCGCGATCCTTGCGCGTTACATCGCGTACGTAAAGTAAGATTCGTCGGCCTTGCTATCTGGGATCGTTGACGTTCATGTGCGATCGATCGTCCAGAGACGATCGTAACCACGAAATCGAGTCGAATTCGCGACTACTGCCGTTTGTCGTCTCGTCGACATCGCTGTCATCACTGCGACGCAAATTCACCGCGGGTGCGATATCGCTGTCGTTCAATACCGCTAGATCGCACGAGAGCGAGCAACCGCAACGATCGCATCGAAGCTCTGGCGACTGCTGCTGCGACATTGCTTCGTTATCGCAAAGAGGGAGCTGACGCACCGGCGGCAATCGGTCGTCGTGTAATCGTCGATATTCGCTTGCGTCTTCTTTTACGATAGGGCAGTTTTGCGTGTTTTTTTTCTGACACCGGTATTTAGATTACAATGACGTCATGACCTAGATGCTCGATTGGTGATAACGGCTATAAAATGCGAATCGCAGCATGCCACTTACCATCGAGCCGCAAGTTGAATCTCTTTTCTCCTCTAATCTCAGCAACTCGAGTTTTTTTTCTCGTGCAATCGACGTCTTATGTGCGTAAAAAAAAAGAGAGAAACAATCGTCAAAATGTCCATCAGCAACAACGCGACAATAATCTACGTCAGATCGCGGCCGGTGGCTCAAGGAGCAACAACAATGGACATGGCGACGTACCGTTTCCGAATCTCGTGATGATCGAGCACGAACGTCTTCGTACTTTGGCCCAAGTGAACGATTACATGCGCAATTACGACAGACAGGCTCGCTCGTTGAGCAGTATGCCGTTGCCTGACAAACGCTTGCTTCGCGTGCAGGGTGATCGTCCGTGCAAGGCTGGCTTCTACGACGTGCACGGACGATTGGTGCAGAGTCAAGACGTCACGTCGACACAGTGTACGTAGAGTCTCGCATAATGGAGGGTGGGATGGTATTGTCACTATGGATCGTTCTCTCTCTCTAACAGCGACGATTTGCGCGCGTTTATTTTTTTTCTTTCTCGGTACCGCTCACAATTGGCTTGTCGCACAACACAGCACCGGACAGACTGTCAGGCGGCTTGCCTATGCCCGACACTATAAACGATCTGGCCGCTCGTCTCAACAGAAACGATTCGTCGTGTCGCTGGGACAGCAGACGGTGACGACATTTGTCGTGTGTGTGCTACGCTCGTAGTTTGACGAGTGCGATCATGAGTGCGCACTCGTCACTGCAACGTGCGGGCGCAACGGTACACAAGTAGTTGTATGAGAAATTCGGGGAACCGTCCGAACGCGCTCGGGGAACCGTTCGAACGGTGATCCTTGGACGGCAAGTGGTTCCCCGCGCGTGTTCGGACGGTTCCCCGAAACCGCCTTATCGAGTCGTCGGCCGGCTCGTACATACGGACCATCCTGTAAAAAATTAGTATTTCCATGTAAGAAAATAATTATTAGTGAATATCTCGAAAGTGGCGCCATCTGTAAACAAAACACTATCACTGCCTTATGTCCCATTTGAAATTATATAACTTTTGTCTGATTTATTTTTCCCTAAAATATTGCGTTTATATTAAAAATGTGTGGAAGGGAGACTCGAATGGTAGCGTAGAGCGGCCATTTATACGGGATCGTAGGGTAGCCATTTATACGGGAGCGTAGGGCGGCCATTTATACGGGAGCGTGAAGATGAAGAAGTTATCAAGTTTCTCTTAAATTTCTCAGAAAATATTAGGCAAATAGAAAAATATTTCAGACAAAAGTTGTTAAAATTAGTTCGTAGAAAAAGATGATGCAATAAAAAATTGGGATTTTCACTTAAGAAAAGCAATGATCAGTGAATATTTAAAAAGTGGCGCCATCTGTAAACATAACATTACTGCTGTTTTATGTCCTCTTTGAAATTATACAACTTTTGTTCGGAACATTTTTTTATTTGCCTAGTATTTTTTTGGATATTTAAGAAAAACTCTTTCAACATTTAACTTACGATATGTCGCTATCTATTTTTCAGAAGAAAAAATGGTATTAAACTTTTTCACTCTATTTAGTCTCTATAATATATTGCTACAATATTGTCCTAATTTTTTATTAACTTATTGACCTTTAGAAATTTCTAAATCATCAAATTAACAAGAAATTAGGGCACTATTGTAGCAATATATTCTAGAGACGAAATAGAATAAAAAAGTCTAATATCACTTTTTCTTTCAATAAATAGCAAGATATTATAAGTTAAATGTTGAAAATATTTTCCATAAATATCTAAGAATATTTTAGCCAAATAAGAAAATGTTTCAGACAAAAGTTGTTAAAATTAATGGGTAGTAAAAGATGATATAATAAAAAATGAGGATTTCTATTAAAAAAAAAAGTTGACCTTGATCTGACCTTGGCAACGCTACTCAAGGCCAAATTGATAAGATCAGTAAATGCATCGTTTTGAGCCTTATCACTTTTATCTGGAACACTTTTCCGTAAAATTTATATCTTTCGAGATTTTTTAGGGTTTCCATACTTTCCACTCACTCTGTATCATTGTTGCCGTATGAGATTCGAGCGAACTACGTGCGCTTGGAACGTCGACTCTGATTCCGCACATCTTTTTTCGCACAAGTGCCTCGCTCAAGAGCAATTTTGCGAATGTTTTTTTCTTTACTAAACTGTCGCGCGATATAGATGCCATATGTAATTTAGAAATCGCGTCTCACGATTGAGTCGTTTGATAACAATCTAATCGTCGTCGTCGTCGTTTCTGAATCGAAACTCCAGTTCGTTGCCCAAAAGAGGCGTTATATCAAATTACTCGGCGTAGAATAAGAAGTCTGCGGAACTTTGTATAATGATACATGTGACTCAGACGACACTGCGGCAGCGGCAGCGGAACCCGGTGACGTACAGGGAAGGGGGGGAGTGAAGTTTGTTTCGCGTTGCAAATGTGTAGCCACTGGTGCCACACATAGAAATGATCGATGAATCATACAAATGATCAGCAGCAGCAGTAGTAACAATAACAAAACATGGCATTATCTATCCTCTTAGTCCACGTTAATACGACCTTGTGCGTAATTCTCTCAAACGAACAAACAGAAATACGGAAGCGTCAACGCATTGCCGTGTTTGTTATTTTGAAACCCTCGAAAGCGATAGTATCGCATGTTGCTATTGGCTAGTGCGCAAACGGCGACAAATTGTTTGAATCGTTCAGCGAGCGCGCGCGAAAACGAGTCGCTCAAGCACGTTTCGCCGGTAAGTCTCAGCAAGAGAGAACCATCGCGTTTCAGCGCACGATTCAAAAAGCCTATCGTTGAAGCGTCCAGTAATTCACGATCGCTCGCGACAAATGCAAGATCCACTTTTGGCAGACGTACGTCTTCGACATCGTGGGACTTTCGTGGCGTGAAGCTCAACACCTAGTCTCTAGCCATTTGTATCATCAGCAGATCGTCGACGCCGCATTTTGCACCACACAACTGTTCGGTGTCGATACTACTACTCTCGAAATCATTAATAGAAAATGCAACGCAGTATCCATACGAACTCCATCGCTTCATAGTGGAAATTCTATCGATGAAATCTAGCACGGCGTACAAGCTATTTTCGTCATCGGCCAATGCGACATCAGGCTACAATCCTTTCTCCATAACGGCGGAAAGTCAAGTGTAGCGGTGGCCAATGCGACGTCGTCCAACGCTTGTATCTCCCTCGATACGCGTTCGACACTGCTATACGATGCCGCGGCAGCAACGGCGACTGCAGCGGTCGCAGAAGGGTGCAGTCGCCGGTGCAGGTACCATCGTCGTGTTACACGTTTGGCCAGAGCACCAATCATGTTGTTCCACCAATTTGTGCTGGGCGATAATGATGTAGTAGTAGTAGTAGCAGTTGTAGTAGTAGTAGTAGTAGTAGGAATCGAATGCAACGTGTCACCGAATGAATCGCTTGCACTCGTCGCCGCTGCCGCCGCCCCCGCTGCTTGACTCAACATTCTATGACGATCGGTGAGCACATCGACGACCATGTGCTCACACCATAAACGCTCGCACAAGATGAGTTTTGTGTCGTTCGTAGAGCTATACGAGTTATTCCCGGACTGGTTTGCATGCACATTGCCTGCGGCGGAGAGATGACAGTCACGTTGCCTCAGAATGCAGCAAATTAGAGCACCTGTAGCTACTTTTTCAGCAGCGGAGATAGTAACGTAGTCAGTAGGAATAGTGGGAATACTGACCCCCAACATGAGAACTACTGCTGGCAAATGTGACAGTCTCAATAGTCTCAAATAGTCTTTATCGAAGAGTACAGCACAGCAGCGATACACAGTCGATTCGACTGAAGAAAGAGAAAAAAGACTCGGCTATAGTATGTCAAAAAGGTGTAGAGTTGAGAACAATATAGACGACGATAGTGGTGGCAGCAATTTGTCATCGCGATACTTTACATCCAGGAAACAACGATTGAACGAAACAGCAGCAGCAGCCAAAAGCGGAGCTGATTGCGACGATGGCGGCGGTGGCGGCGGCGGCGGAGGCGACGAACGACCCCTTCGAACGTTTCAAGAATACGCGCAATATCGCAAACAGATTCGAGATGAATCACGACGACCGATCAAATTCTGCGAAATTGCTGAATAGACTACGCGTGAAATGCGTCAACGCACCAGCAACAGTACCAGCAGCAGTACCAGTAGCAAGAAAAGTGCCGAGGAGGCGATCGAAGATTACAGCGGCGTAGGAAAACGCAGACATTGCATGAATTTCTCTTCGACTATGAAGACAGGGCGAAACTGCACACCATAGAGAGAGACTCAACCTGGACCACCTGGTCTGCTGTAACACGTCGTTACGTGAGTGCGTATCGCACCGCTTCGTATCGAGCGTATCTGTTTGCTCGTTTGCGCACCAGTCAGAATGACCGCTATCGGACAGCCATGCAACGCCTATCGCAAAGATTGAAGCAATGCAATAGACCACTGATGGAGCGTACTCAATACATGATGACTCTCTATTGCGATCGTCTGATGATATATCGTCGCTATCATATCGCTTTCTTCGACTATCTCATTGAACGAAACGTATGCATGTACGAGAATTCCGCGATAAATGCGAAAGTGAGATCCAGTGTGCCGGTTCCGGCTCTAGTGTTGACGCATTTGATCAATTACTGCCCGTCGATAACATTGGCCCAGTTCTACTACTATGTGTTTCGTAACGACTATTGCTTCGGCGAAGTGTGCGAATTCTTTCTCTCCATGTGTTTCGTCGACGAATTGTTCGCTCTGCGCACACATTCTGCACTGATATCAAAACCTCGAAGACGGTCGAGCGATATCTATTTTGGACAAATTGTATGTGATTGATATGTTTTTGTTTCCCCTGTTGGCACGCAGAAGAGCCGCAGCGCGATCCGGCGAATTGGTGGACGACAACAAGCATAGAATCTTTGTGAACGGCACATGCTCGTCATGCGACCGTGCATTTTCGGCATTGTGGGACAAATCGAACGTAGTGTCAATACTGTGCGAATTTTGTATGTGCGACTTGATAAATCGACCGGAATTACTAGAAAATAGCGGGAACGGCCGACTGTCACGTGGCAGAAAAGCAGCGACTAACTAGTAGCAGCAGCGATGGTTATTCTCATAGTTGTCGTCGTAACCAACCTTCGCGCTTGCAATCGGTCAATAACAACGAAGATAAATATACCAATGACGACGACAACGACAGCGATTTCGCTGGCAACATTGATGGTGGTGGTAGCTCACGACCGCTCGTATTCACGTCGTCGCACTTGCTCAACTACATACAGCAACAAAGCAACGTTATGGTTCTGTTGAACACCATGTACTGGCGTTACGATGGCTCAAGATACATTGACGCAGCGAACGACGAACTCGTACTCGTGCGCAATGAATCACAGTTTGAGAAAACCATAACATCGCAAATTTTGTATGAAGTGTGCGAAACATTGAAGCGATGCATGGCCGACGAACACACCTACAAGTGGTCCATGCAACAACAACAACAACAACAACAACAAAGGCGGCATTCGTTTGCCCAGTTCTCGTATGTCGACAAAATGTCGCAAATCGATTTTCGTTATAGTATGAACACTATCGTAGAAAAAATGATGACTGTGTGCAGAGGTGACGCTGTAATTCTGGCGGCGCGAGTGAAAACAATCGCGAAGAGGATAGTGACCGCGGTGGAGGCGGCGACAGCGGCGGCGGCGATGCTGGCAATGGTAGCAGCACCATTACTCAAGGTTCAACGCTGGACAAATTTGTTCGTTACGTGGACAAAAACAGCTCGGGTCGATTGATGATGAATCTCTATTTGAATCGTTTTGAGTACACAATACCAGCCATAGCGCTTTGCTCCGTATCGATTACGACGATTCGAATCCCCAAATCGATATAGGTTCAACGAGATTCACGATCGGCATAAAACGATTCGTGGTTCGTGTTATGGATTCGATCAACGAGTACTTTGGACTGGTATGTTCGCGACACGATCAATCATTATCTATATTCACGCATCGTAGCTAAACGCGCTCCACCGAGCAACAATGAGGACAACGAATCAAGCAACGCAGGCGCTCTCTCGTCAAGAGCAACACAGCCGCCGCAATCGATGCGCTATCAACGACTACTGACTGACCACTTTGTTGACGATGAAGATACTCTCGCTTTCGGAGTAATATTTGAAACAGTTGAGCGAAAAATCATATGACCGACGTTTCGTATGCGATACGAAAGATCTTCTTTCGCGTCTAGTGGCCTTTGTTTCTACGAGCGACGCCGCCGCAGTATTAACCAGCGTGCTCGATTCTACCGCGACTCCGGAATCATTTACGACCGACTGTCCCTGCGTCATATCGCCGCACTGTATTTGTTTTTTCAATTTTTTCGTACAAATAGCAAAAATCATCCACACCGGGACGATACGCGACATGAGGTCAATTGTTGACGCAACATTGTCGAATCGAAGACTATCACAACGACGATACCTCCGCCCGTCAAGTGTGCAGCGTGCATATTGGCGCACATCCGCGCGAATCACCGACACCACGAACGGATCCTCAACGTCGCGAGCTCGCGCCTTTTCGATCCCGACTCGACGAGACGACCACGAACGGGCTGTCGATCTCGGTGTCGTCGTTGTAAACCGCCGTCATGACGACGACACCGAGATCGATCCGATTTGGCGAGTTCGATGCGCCAGATCGCTCAGCAAAAACGACAGATCGTCGTGCGTGATGTAAAGTATGTTCTTCGTTTGCGAAAACGCGACGTCGCAACGACGCTGTCGCCCGATGATAATGTCATCGTGTTTTGACATAGTCGTCGTGATACTGCGCCATCGAGGGCGATC
Organism: Harpegnathos saltator; assembly: GCF_003227715.2. Classification (NCBI taxonomy): domain Eukaryota; kingdom Metazoa; phylum Arthropoda; class Insecta; order Hymenoptera; family Formicidae; genus Harpegnathos; species Harpegnathos saltator. The sequence continues at coordinate 127,361 of NW_020229899.1, forward strand.
GTGCCGTCGCGCCAAGTAGCATCGACAGCGCGTCAATTAGCGACTCGCGATCTTGCGCGTTACATCGCGTACGTAAAGTAAGATTCGTCGGCCTTGCTATCTGGGATCGTTGACGTTCATGTGCGGATCGATCGTCCAGAGACGATCGTAACCACGAAATCGAGTCGAATTCGCGACTACTGCCGTTTGTCGTCTCGTCGACATCGGCTGTCATCACTTGCGACGCAAATTCACCGCGGGTGCGATATCGCTGTCGTTCAATACCGCTAGATCGCACGAAGAGCGAGCAACCGCAACGATCGCATCGAAGCTCTGGCGACTGCTGCCTGCGACATTTGCTTCGTTATCGCAAAGAGGGAGCTGACGCACCCGGCGGCAATTCGGTTCGTCGTGTAATCGTCGATATTCGCTTGCGTCTTCTTTTACGATAGGGCAGTTTTGCGTGTTTTTTTTCTGACACGGTATTTAGATTACAATGACGTCATACCTTAGATGCTCGATTGGTGATAACGGGCTATAAAATGCGAATCGCAGCATGCCACTTACATCGAGCCGCAAGTTGAATCTCTTTTCTCCTCTATCTCAGCAACTCGAGTTTTTTTTTTCTCGTGCAATCGACGTCTTATGTGCGTAAAAAAAAAGAGAGAAACAATCGTCAAAATGTCCATCAGCAACAACGCGACAATAATCTACGTCAGATCGCGGCCGGTGGCTCAAGGAAGCAACAACAATGGACATGGCGACGTACCGTTTCCGAATCTCGTGATGATCGACACGAACGTCTTCGTACTTTGGCCCAAGTGGAACGATTACATGCGCAATTACGACAGACAGGCTCGCTTCGTTGAGCAGTATGCCGTTGCCTGACAAACGCTTGGCTTCGCCGTGCAGTGGTGATCGTCCGTGCAAGGCTGGCTTCTACGACGTGCAACGGACGATTTGGTGCAGAGTCAAGACGTCACGTCGGACACAGCTGTACGTAGAGTCTCGCATAATGAGGGTGGGAGGTATTGTCACTATGGATCGTTCTCTCTCTTAACAGCGGGACGATTTGCGCGCGTTATTTTTTTTCTTTCTCGGTCCGCCACAAATTGGCTTGTCGCACAACCAGCACCGGACAGACTGTCAGGCGCTTGCCTATGCCCGACACTATAAACTGACTGGCCCGTCTCGTTCTCGAACAGAAACGATTCGTCGTGTCGCTGGACAGCAGACGTGACGACATTTGTCGTGTGAGTGCTACGCTCGTAGTTTGACGAGTGCGATCGATGAGTGCGCATCTTCGTCACTGCAACGTGGGGCGCAACGGTACACAAGTAGTGTGTATGAGAATATTCGGGGAACCGTCCGAACGCGCTCGGGGAACCGTTTCGAACGGTGATCCTTTCGGACGCAAGTGGTTCCCCGCGCGTCTGTCGGACGGTTCCCTCGAAACCGCGCCTTATCGAGTCGTCGGCCGGCTCGTACATACGGACCATCCTGTAAAAAATTAGTATTTCCATGTAAGAAAATAATTATTAGTGAATATCTCGAAAGTGGCGCCATTCTGGTAAACAAAACACTATCCACTGCCTTATGTCCCATTTGAAATTAATACTATTTGTCTGATTTATTTTTCCCTAAAATGTTGCGTTATATTAAAAATGTGTGAAGCGGAGACTCGAATGGTAGCGTAGAGCGGCCATTTATACGGATCGTAGGGGTAGCCATATTATACGGGAGCGGTAGGGCGGCCATATAGTACGGGAGCGTGAAGATGAAGAAGTTATCAAGTTCTTTAAATGTTCTCAGAAAATATTAGGGCAAATTAGAAAAATATTTCAGACAAAAGTTGTTAAAATTAGTTCGTAGAAAAAGGATGATGCAATAAAAAATTGGGATTTTCACTTAAGAAAAGCAATGATCAGTGAATATATTAAAAAGTGGCGCCATCTGTAAACATAACATTACTGCTGTTTTATGTCCTCTTTGAATTATTACAACTTTTGTTCGGAACATTTTTTTTATTTGCCTAGTATTTTTTTGGATATTTAAGAAAACTCTTTCAACATTTAACTTACGATATGCTCGCTATCTATTTTTTCAGGAAGAAAAAATGGTATTAAACTTTTTCACTCTATGTTAGGGTCTCTATAATATATTGTACAATATTTCCTAATTTTATTAACTTATTGACCTTTTAGAAATTTCTAAATCATCAAGATTAACAAGAAATTAGCACTATTCGTAGCAATATATTCTAGAGGACGAAATAGAATAAAAAAGTCTAATATCACTTTTTCTTTCAATAAATAGCAAGATATTTTTAAGTTAAATGTTGAAAATTTTCCATAAATATCTAAGAATATTTTAGCCAAATAAAGAAAATGTTTCAGACAAAAGTTGTTAAAATTAATGGGTAGTAAAAGATGATATAATAAAAAAATGAGGATTCTATTAAAAAAAAAAAGTTTGACCTTGATCTGACCTTGGTCAACCTACTCAAGGCCAAATTATAAGATCAGTAAATGCATCCGTTTTGAGCCTTATCACTTTTATCTGACACTTTCCGTAAAATTTATATCTCTTCGAGATTTTTAGGGTTTCCATACTTTCCACTCACTCTGTATCATTGTTGCCGTATGAGATCTCGAGCGAACTACGTGCGCTTGGAACGTCGACTCTGATTCCGCACATCTTTTTCGCACAAGTGCCTCGCTCAAGAGCAATTTTTGCGAATGTTTTTTTCTTTACTAACTGTCGCGCGATATAGATGCCTATATGTAATTTAGAAATCGCGTCTCACCGATTGAGTCGTTTGATAACAATCTAATCGTCGTCGTCGTCGTTTCTGAATCGAAACTCCAGTTCGTTGCCCAAAAGAGGCGTTATAATCAAATTATCGGCGTAGAATAAGAAGTCTGCGGAACTTTGTATAATGATACATGTGACTCAGACGACACTGCGGCAAGCGGCAGCGGAACCCGGTGACGTACAGGGAAGGGGGGGAGTGAAGTTGTTTCGTGTTGCAAATGTGTAGCCACTGGTGCCACACATAGAAATGATCGATGAATCATACAAATGATCAGCAGCAGCAGTAGTAACAATAACAAAACATGGCATTTATCTATCCTCTTAGTCCACGTTAATACGACCTTGTGCGTAATTCTCTCAACGAACAAACAGAAATACGAAGCGTCAACGCATTGCCGTGTTTGTTATTTTTTGAAACCCTCGAAAGCGATAGTATCGCATGTTGCTATTGGCTAGTGCGCAAACGGCGACAAATTGTGTTGAATCGTTCAGCGAGGCGCCGGCGAAAACGAGTCGCTCAAGCACGTTTCGCCGTAAGTCTCAGCAAGAGAGAACCATCGCGTTTCAGCGCACGATTCAAAAAGCCTATCGTTGAAGCGTCCAGTAATTCACGATCGCTCGCGACAAATGCAAGATCCACTTTTGGCAGACGTACGTCTTCGACATCCGTGGACTTTCGTGGCGTGAAGCTCAACACCTAGTCCTCTAAGCCATTTGTATCATCAGGCAGATCGTCGACGCCGCATTTTGCACACACAAACTGTTCGGTGTCGATACTACTACTCTGAAATCATTAATAGAAAATGCAACGCAGTATCCATACGAACTCCATCGCTTATAGTGGAATTCTATCGATTAAATCTAGCACGGGCGTACAAGCTATTTTCGTATCGGCCAATGCGACATTCAGGCTACAATCCTTTCTCCATAACGGCGGAAAGTCAAGTGTAGCGGTGCCAATGCGACGTCGTCAACGCTTGATCTCCCCGATACGCGTTCGACACTGCTATACATGCCGCGGCGCAACGGCGGGACTGCAGCGGTCGCAGAAGGGTGGCAGTCGCCGGTTGCAGGTACCATCGTCGTGTTACACGTTTGGCCAGAGCACCAATCATGTTGTTCCACCAATTTGTGCTGGGCGATAATGATGTAGTAGTAGTAGTAGCAGTTGTGATAGTAGTAGTAGTAGTAAGGAATCGAATGCAACGTGTCACCGAATGAATCGCTTGCACTCGTCGCCGCTGCCGCCGCCCCCGCTGCTTGACTCAACATTCTATGACGATCGTGAGCACATCGACGACCATGTGCTCACACCATAAACGCTCGCACAAGATTGAGTTTTGTGTCGTTCGTAGAGCTATACGAGTTATTCCCGGACTGGTTTGCATGCACATTGCCTCGGCGGAGAGATGACAGTCACGTTGCCTCAGAATGCAGCAATTAGCAGCACCTGTAGCTACTTTTCAGCAGCGGAGATAGTAACGTAGTCAGTAGGAATAGTGGGAATACTGACCCCCAACATGAGAACTACTGCTGGCAAATGTGACAGTCTCAATATCCAAATAGTCTTTATCGAAGAGTACAGCACAGCACGATACACAGTCGATTCGACTGAAGAAAAGAGAAAAAGACTCGCTATAGGTATGTCAAAAAGGTGTAGAGTTGAGAACAATATCACCGTCGATCAAACCTCCGCGAAAATGCTTCATCGCCAGGGCGGCGTGATTCGCAGCGAATATCGGCCATGTTGCGGTTGAGACGTGCCACGGATTCTTCGGTCTCAGACCGCGCCAGCATCGAATAATACACGGCGTTGAGCGTCGTGATCGAGATCACGCAGCGATAAACGCGTCCATATTTGCAACGATTGGTCAGTAGTCGTCGCATTTGCAAATCGTTCATCGTCTGCACCATGCTCAATGGCGCGAACAAACTCAACGGTGCCGCGAGCACCACTCGGCCGAGCAGGCATAGCGTTCTCGTACGACTCCGCGCAGCACGTCGTACAACGACGGTTTCGTTGCTATTGGTGATCGCTCGCATTTGACTTGCGGGTCGCAACTTGTTGCGCATGATGAGCCAACACGAGCCAAATTGTCCTGACGAAACGATCGACGGTATGCGATATTTCGTTCCACATCATCGAGTACACGCGATCGTTTTGCTCGTCGGCCGATTCGATCTCTACGTCGTTGTTATTGTTACTATTGTTGTTGCGTTCGGTCCTATTGGTTGTCGAGCTGATAGACGATGACGTTGCACTGCTGTCGTTTCCTCGTAAACGATCGATACTGCTGCGCAATCGGATCGGTGAAAACAATCGGCACGCTTCGTGAGAATCCACGCGGCGCGAGCTATTGAACTCTGGTGCAGGATGCATTGCGCGTTGCGGCACGTCTATGTAGTTGACAATTTCGCACATTCGCGGAAATACCAAAGTCCAGAACGAACGCCATGGAATGCCGAACCAGACGTTGCGCAGATACGTCTCATCGGTGAACAGCGGCAGAGTCTCCGATCGAACATTCGCAACGCCGAGTCTGATCCATCGCCAAAGAGAGCAGCAATTCGTTCAACCAGATTTCGTAGTCGCGCAAATGATCGAGCACCAAAGCGCAATCGAGTCGATGCGGTGTCGTCGTCGGTGTTGTTCTTCTCCTTGCGAATTGGTTCGCTGTTCGGTGCCGAGAAATCGTCCGATCTTTGGTGCGGTGCCGCGATCATCGTCGTTGTCGCGCGTGTTGCTCGATGACGTTTGATGCGCCCGCGTCCACGTTCGCCACGGTGGCTGAAATTGTGCACTTTTGCGACCTCGAACAACGCGAAGAGTAGTTCGCGATGGAATTGTTATTATCGCCACTGGTGGACGGTTCGTTGTTATTATTGTCCATTCGTCGGATTCGCGACATAACGCCGTCGTCTAAACCTCACGAATGCGCGATCGACTATCTAATACACGATTCCCATCGTCCAGCGCGCTCTAATGTACCCGAGATGTATAGAAATCTCGGGGGGGGCCACAATCGTGCTTTTTTTCATCCGGTCCAAACCGATCATATTGTGCGCGATGATACAAACGGCAAAGTGGGGGGCAAAAAAAATATTTGTCTCCGACGACGTACTAACGACCGATTGCGCACAATCGCAACCATTGTACGTTATCGCGCAAAACCTCGTGCAGATTGCTCCGCGTCACCGCATCGATTGTGCTTCCGCGTTCGTAATTGGCCACGAGTTCGGATACGGTCAACACCGTCAAATTCATAGCGATCGTCGTTACATCGTAATCGCGACCACCCTCGTCGCTGTGCGCCGCGGTAATTTCGAGCGTGCTGTACGATGAACCGATCGCCGCAAAGGTGCGATTGAGCGCGATCTCGCACGTACCTATATCGTGCAGATCGATGCCCCGAGGTCTCAACGCGATCCCTTTGGCGATTCGACTTTTTCGTCATTCGCGCGATCACCGGGAGCGACTTTTCGCACAATGGCTATACGTACAATTTGTCGCGACCGAGCAGTAGTATCGCCACGCCCGTTTCTACGGGTGACAGCGCGAGCGATCGATCAGCTCGATATCGATTCAATCGCACATTCGCCAAATAAATGCCGCAACTGCTGACGGTGCGATCTCGCTCGCACCATAAATGTTCTCGTGCGTGGGCGCGCGTCGCCGCGGTACCGTACAGACGCACGATAGCGTCCAGTGACACAGTGATCGCGAATGTCCAGGCGTGCCACGGGCACTTGGACGCTACGCAGCAACAGTTGTTCATCACGCAGTGCACGATGCGCGCTGAGAACGCATCTTCCGCGAGACGAGAGTCGAACTGCGCGGAACCAGTGTGAAATTGCACGAATCTCGGAGCCTCGAACAGTCGCATGCTCGTTTCTGGCGAATTGTGCTGTTCGAACGAATCAAGGGTGCGCTCGACCCACCATGTGTGATTACACCAAGCCGTCCGATCTCATAGAGCATCACCGTCGAGTGCCACTCGCAGCAAGAGTACTCGTTCGACGGCGGATCGTCGGTTCGACGGCGGATCGTCGACGACTCTTTGTCGTCGGTCCATAGCGCGCCGCGGACCGACGATGCCGTGTCGTTCGCACTTCGATCGCGAATCCAGCGAACGTGTTGCTCGAAGGGACACGGCAGCGATCGCTCGTCTTCGCGAATTTTTTCGTACAAATAGCAAAAATCATCCACACCGGACGATACGCGACATGAGGTCAATTGTTGACGCAACATTGTCGAATCGAAGACTAGTCACAACGACGATACCTCCGCCGTCAAGTGGTGCAGCGTGACATATTGGCGCACATCCGCGCGAATCACCGACACCACGAACGGATCCTCAACGTCGCGAGCTCGCGCCTTTTCGATCCCGACTCGACGAGACGACGACGACGGGCTGTCGATCTCGGTGTCGTCGTTGTAACCGCCGTCATGACGACGACACCGAGATCGATCCGATTGGCGAGTTCGATGCGCCAGATCGCTCAGCAAAAACGACAGATCGTCGTGCGTGATGTAAAGTATGGTTCTTCGTTGGCGAAAACGCGACGTCGCAACGACGCTGTCGCCCGATGATAATGTCATCGCGTTTTGACCATAGTCGTCGTGATACAGCGCCATCGAGCGATCGTGCCGTCGCGCCAGTAGCATCGACAGCGCGTCAATTAGCGACTCGCGATCCTTGCGCGTTACATCGCGTACGTAAAGTAAGATTCGTCGGCCTTGCTATCTGGGATCGTTGACGTTCATGTGCGATCGATCGTCCAGAGACGATCGTAACCACGAAATCGAGTCGAATTCGCGACTACTGCCGTTTGTCGTCTCGTCGACATCGCTGTCATCACTGCGACGCAAATTCACCGCGGGTGCGATATCGCTGTCGTTCAATACCGCTAGATCGCACGAGAGCGAGCAACCGCAACGATCGCATCGAAGCTCTGGCGACTGCTGCTGCGACATTGCTTCGTTATCGCAAAGAGGGAGCTGACGCACCGGCGGCAATCGGTCGTCGTGTAATCGTCGATATTCGCTTGCGTCTTCTTTTACGATAGGGCAGTTTTGCGTGTTTTTTTCTGACACCGGTATTTAGATTACAATGACGTCATGACCTAGATGCTCGATTGGTGATAACGGCTATAAAATGCGAATCGCAGCATGCCACTTACCATCGAGCCGCAAGTTGAATCTCTTTTCTCCTCTAATCTCAGCAACTCGAGTTTTTTTTCTCGTGCAATCGACGTCTTATGTGCGTAAAAAAAAAAGAGAGAAACAATCGTCAAAATGTCCATCAGCAACAACGCGACAATAATCTACGTCAGATCGCGGCCGGTGGCTCAAGGAGCAACAACAATGGACATGGCGACGTACCGTTTCCGAATCTCGTGATGATCGAGCACGAACGTCTTCGTACTTTGGCCCAAGTGAACGATTACATGCGCAATTACGACAGACAGGCTCGCTCGTTGAGCAGTATGCCGTTGCCTGACAAACGCTTGCTTCGCGTGCAGGGTGATCGTCCGTGCAAGGCTGGCTTCTACGACGTGCACGGACGATTGGTGCAGAGTCAAGACGTCACGTCGACACAGTGTACGTAGAGTCTCGCATAATGGAGGGTGGGATGGTATTGTCACTATGGATCGTTCTCTCTCTCTAACAGCGACGATTTGCGCGCGTTTATTTTTTTTCTTTCTCGGTACCGCTCACAATTGGCTTGTCGCACAACACAGCACCGGACAGACTGTCAGGCGGCTTGCCTATGCCCGACACTATAAACGATCTGGCCGCTCGTCTCAACAGAAACGATTCGTCGTGTCGCTGGGACAGCAGACGGTGACGACATTTGTCGTGTGTGTGCTACGCTCGTAGTTTGACGAGTGCGATCATGAGTGCGCACTCGTCACTGCAACGTGCGGGCGCAACGGTACACAAGTAGTTGTATGAGAAATTCGGGGAACCGTCCGAACGCGCTCGGGGAACCGTTCGAACGGTGATCCTTGGACGGCAAGTGGTTCCCCGCGCGTGTTCGGACGGTTCCCCGAAACCGCCTTATCGAGTCGTCGGCCGGCTCGTACATACGGACCATCCTGTAAAAAATTAGTATTTCCATGTAAGAAAATAATTATTAGTGAATATCTCGAAAGTGGCGCCATCTGTAAACAAAACACTATCACTGCCTTATGTCCCATTTGAAATTATATAACTTTTGTCTGATTTATTTTTCCCTAAAATATTGCGTTTATATTAAAAATGTGTGGAAGGGAGACTCGAATGGTAGCGTAGAGCGGCCATTTATACGGGATCGTAGGGTAGCCATTTATACGGGAGCGTAGGGCGGCCATTTATACGGGAGCGTGAAGATGAAGAAGTTATCAAGTTTCTCTTAAATTTCTCAGAAAATATTAGGCAAATAGAAAAATATTTCAGACAAAAGTTGTTAAAATTAGTTCGTAGAAAAAGATGATGCAATAAAAAATTGGGATTTTCACTTAAGAAAAGCAATGATCAGTGAATATTTAAAAAGTGGCGCCATCTGTAAACATAACATTACTGCTGTTTTATGTCCTCTTTGAAATTATACAACTTTTGTTCGGAACATTTTTTTATTTGCCTAGTATTTTTTTGGATATTTAAGAAAAACTCTTTCAACATTTAACTTACGATATGTCGCTATCTATTTTTCAGAAGAAAAAATGGTATTAAACTTTTTCACTCTATTTAGTCTCTATAATATATTGCTACAATATTGTCCTAATTTTTTATTAACTTATTGACCTTTAGAAATTTCTAAATCATCAAATTAACAAGAAATTAGGGCACTATTGTAGCAATATATTCTAGAGACGAAATAGAATAAAAAAGTCTAATATCACTTTTTCTTTCAATAAATAGCAAGATATTATAAGTTAAATGTTGAAAATATTTTCCATAAATATCTAAGAATATTTTAGCCAAATAAGAAAATGTTTCAGACAAAAGTTGTTAAAATTAATGGGTAGTAAAAGATGATATAATAAAAAATGAGGATTTCTATTAAAAAAAAAAGTTGACCTTGATCTGACCTTGGCAACGCTACTCAAGGCCAAATTGATAAGATCAGTAAATGCATCGTTTTGAGCCTTATCACTTTTATCTGGAACACTTTTCCGTAAAATTTATATCTTTCGAGATTTTTTAGGGTTTCCATACTTTCCACTCACTCTGTATCATTGTTGCCGTATGAGATTCGAGCGAACTACGTGCGCTTGGAACGTCGACTCTGATTCCGCACATCTTTTTTCGCACAAGTGCCTCGCTCAAGAGCAATTTTGCGAATGTTTTTTTCTTTACTAAACTGTCGCGCGATATAGATGCCATATGTAATTTAGAAATCGCGTCTCACGATTGAGTCGTTTGATAACAATCTAATCGTCGTCGTCGTCGTTTCTGAATCGAAACTCCAGTTCGTTGCCCAAAAGAGGCGTTATATCAAATTACTCGGCGTAGAATAAGAAGTCTGCGGAACTTTGTATAATGATACATGTGACTCAGACGACACTGCGGCAGCGGCAGCGGAACCCGGTGACGTACAGGGAAGGGGGGAGTGAAGTTTGTTTCGTGTTGCAAATGTGTAGCCACTGGTGCCACACATAGAAATGATCGATGAATCATACAAATGATCAGCAGCAGCAGTAGTAACAATAACAAAACATGGCATTATCTATCCTCTTAGTCCACGTTAATACGACCTTGTGCGTAATTCTCTCAAACGAACAAACAGAAATACGGAAGCGTCAACGCATTGCCGTGTTTGTTATTTTGAAACCCTCGAAAGCGATAGTATCGCATGTTGCTATTGGCTAGTGCGCAAACGGCGACAAATTGTTTGAATCGTTCAGCGAGCGCGCGCGAAAACGAGTCGCTCAAGCACGTTTCGCCGGTAAGTCTCAGCAAGAGAGAACCATCGCGTTTCAGCGCACGATTCAAAAAGCCTATCGTTGAAGCGTCCAGTAATTCACGATCGCTCGCGACAAATGCAAGATCCACTTTTGGCAGACGTACGTCTTCGACATCGTGGGACTTTCGTGGCGTGAAGCTCAACACCTAGTCTCTAGCCATTTGTATCATCAGCAGATCGTCGACGCCGCATTTTGCACCACACAACTGTTCGGTGTCGATACTACTACTCTCGAAATCATTAATAGAAAATGCAACGCAGTATCCATACGAACTCCATCGCTTCATAGTGGAAATTCTATCGATGAAATCTAGCACGGCGTACAAGCTATTTTCGTCATCGGCCAATGCGACATCAGGCTACAATCCTTTCTCCATAACGGCGGAAAGTCAAGTGTAGCGGTGGCCAATGCGACGTCGTCCAACGCTTGTATCTCCCTCGATACGCGTTCGACACTGCTATACGATGCCGCGGCAGCAACGGCGACTGCAGCGGTCGCAGAAGGGTGCAGTCGCCGGTGCAGGTACCATCGTCGTGTTACACGTTTGGCCAGAGCACCAATCATGTTGTTCCACCAATTTGTGCTGGGCGATAATGATGTAGTAGTAGTAGTAGCAGTTGTAGTAGTAGTAGTAGTAGTAGGAATCGAATGCAACGTGTCACCGAATGAATCGCTTGCACTCGTCGCCGCTGCCGCCGCCCCCGCTGCTTGACTCAACATTCTATGACGATCGGTGAGCACATCGACGACCATGTGCTCACACCATAAACGCTCGCACAAGATGAGTTTTGTGTCGTTCGTAGAGCTATACGAGTTATTCCCGGACTGGTTTGCATGCACATTGCCTGCGGCGGAGAGATGACAGTCACGTTGCCTCAGAATGCAGCAAATTAGAGCACCTGTAGCTACTTTTTCAGCAGCGGAGATAGTAACGTAGTCAGTAGGAATAGTGGGAATACTGACCCCCAACATGAGAACTACTGCTGGCAAATGTGACAGTCTCAATAGTCTCAAATAGTCTTTATCGAAGAGTACAGCACAGCAGCGATACACAGTCGATTCGACTGAAGAAAGAGAAAAAAGACTCGGCTATAGTATGTCAAAAAGGTGTAGAGTTGAGAACAATATAGACGACGATAGTGGTGGCAGCAATTTGTCATCGCGATACTTTACATCCAGGAAACAACGATTGAACGAAACAGCAGCAGCAGCCAAAAGCGGAGCTGATTGCGACGATGGCGGCGGTGGCGGCGGCGGCGGAGGCGACGAACGACCCCTTCGAACGTTTCAAGAATACGCGCAATATCGCAAACAGATTCGAGATGAATCACGACGACCGATCAAATTCTGCGAAATTGCTGAATAGACTACGCGTGAAATGCGTCAACGCACCAGCAACAGTACCAGCAGCAGTACCAGTAGCAAGAAAAGTGCCGAGGAGGCGATCGAAGATTACAGCGGCGTAGGAAAACGCAGACATTGCATGAATTTCTCTTCGACTATGAAGACAGGGCGAAACTGCACACCATAGAGAGAGACTCAACCTGGACCACCTGGTCTGCTGTAACACGTCGTTACGTGAGTGCGTATCGCACCGCTTCGTATCGAGCGTATCTGTTTGCTCGTTTGCGCACCAGTCAGAATGACCGCTATCGGACAGCCATGCAACGCCTATCGCAAAGATTGAAGCAATGCAATAGACCACTGATGGAGCGTACTCAATACATGATGACTCTCTATTGCGATCGTCTGATGATATATCGTCGCTATCATATCGCTTTCTTCGACTATCTCATTGAACGAAACGTATGCATGTACGAGAATTCCGCGATAAATGCGAAAGTGAGATCCAGTGTGCCGGTTCCGGCTCTAGTGTTGACGCATTTGATCAATTACTGCCCGTCGATAACATTGGCCCAGTTCTACTACTATGTGTTTCGTAACGACTATTGCTTCGGCGAAGTGTGCGAATTCTTTCTCTCCATGTGTTTCGTCGACGAATTGTTCGCTCTGCGCACACATTCTGCACTGATATCAAAACCTCGAAGACGGTCGAGCGATATCTATTTTGGACAAATTGTATGTGATTGATATGTTTTTGTTTCCCCTGTTGGCACGCAGAAGAGCCGCAGCGCGATCCGGCGAATTGGTGGACGACAACAAGCATAGAATCTTTGTGAACGGCACATGCTCGTCATGCGACCGTGCATTTTCGGCATTGTGGGACAAATCGAACGTAGTGTCAATACTGTGCGAATTTTGTATGTGCGACTTGATAAATCGACCGGAATTACTAGAAAATAGCGGGAACGGCCGACTGTCACGTGGCAGAAAAGCAGCGACTAACTAGTAGCAGCAGCGATGGTTATTCTCATAGTTGTCGTCGTAACCAACCTTCGCGCTTGCAATCGGTCAATAACAACGAAGATAAATATACCAATGACGACGACAACGACAGCGATTTCGCTGGCAACATTGATGGTGGTGGTAGCTCACGACCGCTCGTATTCACGTCGTCGCACTTGCTCAACTACATACAGCAACAAAGCAACGTTATGGTTCTGTTGAACACCATGTACTGGCGTTACGATGGCTCAAATACATTGACGCAGCGAACGACGAACTCGTACTCGTGCGCAATGAATCACAGTTTGAGAAAACCATAACATCGCAAATTTTGTATGAAGTGTGCGAAACATTGAAGCGATGCATGGCCGACGAACACACCTACAAGTGGTCCATGCAACAACAACAACAACAACAACAACAAAGGCGGCATTCGTTTGCCCAGTTCTCGTATGTCGACAAAATGTCGCAAATCGATTTTCGTTATAGTATGAACACTATCGTAGAAAAAATGATGACTGTGTGCAGAGGTGACGCTGTAAATTCTGGCGGCGCGAGTGAAAACAATCGCGAAGAGGATAGTGACCGCGGTGGAGGCGGTGACAGCGGCGGCGGCGATGCTGGCAATGGTAGCAGCACCATTACTCAAGGTTCAACGCTGGACAAATTTGTTCGTTACGTGGACAAAAACAGCTCGGGTCGATTGATGATGAATCTCTATTTGAATCGTTTTGAGTTAACAATACCAGCCATAGCGCCTTTGCTCCGTATCGATTACGACGATTCGAATCCACCAAATCGATATAGGTTCAACGAGATTCACGATCGGCGCATAAAACGATTCGTGGTTCGTGTTATGGATTCGATCAACGAGTACTTTGGACTGGTATGTTCGCGACACGATCAATCATTATCTATATTCACGCATCGTAGCTAAACGCGCTCCACCGAGCAACAATGAGGACAACGAATCAAGCAACGCAGGCGCTCTCTCGTCAAGAGCAACACAGCCGCCGCAATCGATGCGCTATCAACGACTACTGACTGACCACTTTGTTGACGATGAAGATACTCTCGCTTTCGAGAGTAATATGTTGAAACAGTTGAGCGAAAAATCATATGACCGACGTTTCGTATGCGATACGAAAGATCTTCTTTCGCGTCTAGTGGCCTTTGTTTCTACGAGCGACGCCGCCGCAGTATTAACCAGCGTGCTCGATTCTACCGCGACTCCGGAATCATTTACGACCGATCTGTCCCTGCGTCATATCGCCGCACTGTATTTGTTTGTTGTAGCAAGAGAAAGAGAGCGCTGGGCGACACTGAGCCAAAACGGCAAATCTACGCGCGAATGCCAGTTGCCCGCGAATAAGCGACGCTGGAACATTTTTGGCCGTTTGACCGCTACGCACGCAAGCGATTGTGAGCGTTCGTTGCGGAAAATTTTCGCCGAAACGAGTATACACTCGTACGACATAAACTCACTGGCCAACAGTCTGGCAATATTCGTTAATCACAGCATGAGCGTGGATGACAGGGTGCCGCACGACATCGGTTACTCGCTCTGTGTTGCCCTCGTGACTATGCATATTTACGCCAGGGGCGACCCGGAGATCATTATGTTCCTCTTGGTGTTTGTCGTGGCAGTGCGATTCCCCGGACAGTTTTTGAAGCCTGTGCTGTTGTTGCAAGGCACCAGCGACAGCGGCAAGAGCGAATTCGTATCAGAAGTGTTGCGTCAAACGTTCTCGTGCGCCCTCACAGGCACCATCAGCAACGCGACGTTGCGGCAGGGTGTGCGCGATGAGATCAACACCGACCTTATGAGCATGATGAATTCGCATCTGTGTCAATGCGATGAACCTGGACGCTTGAACTCGAAGCTGTTCAAATTGCTTATCTCTCGCATGCGCATCAAGAGTCGAAAATTTTTCGATCAGCAACCGCAACATCTGATCAATCTGGCCAAACTGGTGCTAACGGTCAACGACTCGATCACTCTGCGCAGCGACGCGGGTGTCATTATGCGCCTCAAGTATTGTTTGCGCATGCTGCATCGCTTCAAAACGTTGCATCCGCGCGATCACGATTGCTCGGTGGACTTTGGCAAACACTCCGCACCGAGTGTATCGCATCAATTCGCTACAAGATGCTTCGCACAAGGCGTGAGTTTTCCCTCGTTTTGCGTGGGTTTCTTTCTGGCCATGGAGTACTTTGCCATCGACATGTGCACGTACGACGAAACGTTTTACTTACTCTACGACGCCTTGAGCAAATGTTTCGCTAAAAACTGGCTAGAAAGATACTACGCGAGGGTGCCGACAATTCCAATCGAGACGATAAAGTACGCTTGAATACTCGAACGCAAGAGCTCGAAGCATTCCGTAATCTACGGCCAGACGGAACGCATCGTGCATGAATTGTCAACAGATGGTGACATCGGCGGCGACGGCGGCGGCGGAGCGTCATCGTCGTTGCCGGACGGCGGCGAAGAGATTGTACAAGCGAGCGACGTGTTTGCTCACCAATCGGCTAAGAGACTTGAAGACCCGGTCATCATCGATCGCATACCCGTAACGATGCAGCGTGACGCGCGAAATTTGCACGTCACCATCGATCAGTATGAATGGTTATTGAGACGTTATCGCATCGTCGAGGATTCGACTGTGTCTATCAGCGAGATCGAAATGTGCAAATTTCTGCGCGAATTTCTCGACGGAAGCGGTTGTAACGTCGCAAGATCTAACATTCGCGATATCGTGTTTAAAATTAAGGAACGAATTAAGACCGAATATCCGCGTACATTTAGATCGCGCGATAACATGTTTCATTTGATGTTTCGAGAGGTGATCGAATCTTAAACGACGTTGTTGCTGGCCGAATCTTAAGCGCCGTCGTCGCTGGTCGAATCTTAAGAGCCGTCGTCGCTGGTCAAATCTTAAACGCCGTCGTCGCTGATCGAATTTTAAGCGCCGTCGTCGCTGGTCCTGAGAACAGTATATATTCGAGAGGTTTGAAGTTCGCTTCGACAGTGTTGAAGAGAGATCGTCGTAGTCGCTGGTCGAATCTTAAGAGCCGTCGTCGCTGGTCGAATCTTAAGAGCCGTCGTCGCTAGTCGAATCTTAAGCTCCGTCGTCGTTCGTCCTGAGAACAGTATATATTCGAGAGGTTTGAATCTCGTATCGACAGTGTTAAAGAGAGATCATCGTAGTCGTGTGTCCGTATCGGTAGTCCATTATCTTTACGTTCATACAATTTATTCGTGCAGCAATACATACGAGGAATGCAACAGCAGCAACAACTCTACGATTATTCATCGTTGGACAATTTAGTGCAGCTTTTCAACAAGATAGATCACCAGTCGCTGGCAATCGGAAATATATCAGGCGGGAAAGAAGATCACAAAACACCACGTTTCAATGCGTAACTCGTCAGTACAACGGTCAGTAGTGAGAACAGCGAACTGATGGAACCTGCCGTCGCCGTAGCCACCTCCATTAGCACCAGCATCGACATGATGACCGCCGCTGACAAGCATCAATAACCTGCACAGCTGCAACAATATGAACAACAACAGCAAACGAATAGTTACGACAGAAGTTTTCATCATTTTGCACGCCTGATTTGCCTGTTTGAACAGTTGCCCAAGGAGGAACGCTTTGCTAAAATTCATCAACTGAAAGCGAGTTTGAATGACGCCGAGATTCGCATGTGTCTGGGTCGTCGACGCGGCAAATGAGAATTCATACGCTTGCTGTGCTATGGGGCTAATCTCAACATAGAACGCATGTGGTTCAATGTGGCGAACATGTTTGTGGCCTATGGCGTAATAGATTCCTCAACGATGCAGAAACAGGCTACCGATGGAAGCATGCTGCGAAACTTGGACGAGTGGTACGAATATCCGAATACGTTCGAAACATGTGCCTGGAACAACGTATCGAGCAATGTTATAAACGGTATATTGTGTGACATTCAACCGGTGATGGATGGAAAAACCTGCCGTTGCATCTCCATGATAATTCGAATCTGCAACGGTGGAGGTACGTCGCCGACATTACGTTCTCTAGAATCAACCGCCGCAGTCACAACGACGACGACGGTCGACGGAGGAGAAACCGTCGTCCCTCAAGAGCGTTCTAGATCTGGGATTGTCAAATCCAGGAGTCGCGGTGACGGCGCTCAAAAGAATGCCGTGGTGACGAATGAGAAGACGACGACGACAAATACGAACGACTCAAAGCGCAAGAGAGCCAGTAATCGCGAACCGAAAGCGAAACGCGCGAAAAATGATATGAACGGATCAGCGGCAGCGGCAGCGGCAGCAGCAGCAGCAATAACAGCACCTACAACAAACGGAACAATAGTAACACCATCTACTATGAGCGGAGCAATAGCAGCAGCAGCAGCAGCAGCAACAGCAGTAGCCGCGCCTACAACAAACGGAACAATAGCAATATCACCTACTATGAACGGAGCAACAGTAGCGACGGCACTTGTGAACAACGAAGTACACGAGAAAATGGCAGCGTTAGTAACGACAAAGCCATCATCGATTAATCAAAGTCGCGGAGTTGCTGGCAAACACATGTCACTCATAGCCAATTTGAACATGTCCAGCAGTGATGAGGAGGAAGAGGACGACGGCTACGGCGGTAGTAACGGCGAGGGCGGCAGCGAAAATGTGCTCGACTACGTCAGCGGCAGCAGCAGCAGCAATTCGAAGGATGAAACACCACTGCACCACTGCCACCAACACTATCAATACCACCACCACTGTCTTCTCATACCTCGCCTGACACGGAGGAAGCAGGTCACCGAAGAATAATCGATCCTAAGTTGAAAAAAAGTAACCGAGGGTTCGTATGTGCGTTCGCTCGTACCAGGTCAATTGTACGAAATCATCGTGGAATCGTCGACGCGACCGGACGCAGACTTTACCATTATTGCGCGACTTGCTAATTTTTTGGAAATTTCAAAATTCATCAAATTAATCAAAAGTCAGGGCGCTATTGTAAAAATATATTCTTAAGACTAAATAGAGCAGAAAAGTCTAGTATCATTTCTTCTGACAAATAGTTAGCGAGATATCGTGAGTTAAATATTGAAAAAGTTATCAAGTTTTCCTTAAATATCTCAAAAAATATTAGGTAAATAGAAAAATGTTTCAGACAAACGTTGTTCAAATTAATTAGTGGAAAACGACAGTATAATAAAAAATTCGATTATCCACTTAAGACTTTTATGTTGATCTTGACTAGACTTTTCAAGGTTATCCCAAGATCAAATTCATAGCGTCAGTAAATAGATCCTTTGAAACTCTATAACTTTTGTCTGAAATGTTTCTTTCTAAAATGTCTTTAGCAAAAAATCTGATGAACCGGGTGGTTTGAAACACCCGGTATATATTATAACATAAAACAAGAATCACATAAAGAAATAAAGGAACAAATATCAGATAAGTAACTTATATGTATATACAATAAAGTATCAAGCACCTATATGCTGAGAATAATTGCATATGTTATCGAGTGATTGTTGCTTTGTAATCAATTTTGTTATTTTAGCCTCCCAGTTAACCATGTGCTGGTGAAGGAAAACTTGAAATTATATCTAACATGGAATATAAGAATATATCAGTCACCAGCAGTGCAACGACTGATTGACAAACCGAAAGCAGGTTCGTAAAATATATTTATCATCTTACTTTCATTGATGCCTTCGACAGGCTTTCTCAGTGCTTATTACGCTTGTACTTTATTGTCTGTTGATTTTGGTTTCTTTTAACAAAGTGGATATGTTACCTATATTCGCATATGTCAACATTTTATTATTGTGATTTCAGAAATAGAGAGCGTTTCTAAAACATCGAGGATCGATGCTTTAACATTTCTTCAACAAGATGAAAAATCATATATTGAAAATGGAAGATGCAACAGCCGTGAGAAATCAAGGCGTAAAAAAAATAAAACCAAGAATTATAAAAAGAAGAACAGATACTATAAATATGTCTATTTCTCTTTTTCCAATTAATTCTGATAACGAATGTAACTGAAAAAGCTGAGCGAAACGCACTACAAACAATTTTTCCAAGCGCTCAAGTTATTGGCTGCTTTTTTTCATTACAGCCAGGTAATGAAAGATAACGCGTACATAATAACAAATAGAAATGGATATCAACTTTTCTTACATTATTTTCTTATTAGAGGCAATAGTGCGGAACGCTGACAAACAAAAAGTATTAAGAAGCGACAGAGAAGAAGTGGGTTCGAGAGCAACCAAGTTCCTTATATCTTTGGTTCTTTTGCCCGCAGAAATAATAAAAGAAGGATTTGAAATAATAACTTCATCGAACAAATATTTCCAAGAGGCACAACCAGGAATTTCAAAAAAGCGTGAAAAAGACATTCAACAATTGTAGACTTTATAGGTATATTGTGAAGTCTCTATTGCTTTCTTTTTCAAAATTGTGTCAAATTATTATTCTTACAATTCATTATTACTTACAGCTAATTTGAGCGAGCACCAGAGAAACATTCACAACGTTTTGTCCCATCCTACATTTTGGATGAGATCAAAGTGCGACACATTGTCACAAAGAGAACACAACCTGCAACATATTTGGAACAAATTGAAAAATATGGAAGATACAGATTTGTTGTTAATATTACATTCATTATCAGAATTAATTGGAAAAAGAGAAATAAATATATAAATTTATAGTACCTGTTCTTTTCATAATTCTTGGTGTTTTATTTCTTTTTACTCCTTGATTTCTCACGGTTACTGTATCTTCCATTTTCAACATATGATTTTTCATCTTGCTAAAGAAATGTTAAAGCATCCATCCTCGCGGTTTCAGAAACGCTCTCCATTTCTGAAATCACAATCAGAAATCACAATAATAAAATGTTGACATATGCGAATATAGGTAACATACCCACTTTGTTAAAAGAAACCAAAATCAACAGACAACCGAGTACAAGCGTAATAAGCACTGAGAAAGCCTGTCGAAGGCATCAATGAAAGTAAGATGATAAATATATTTTACGAACCTGCTTTCGGTTTGTCAATCAGTCGTTGCACTGCTGGTGACAGATATATACTCTTATACTCCATGTTAGATATAATTTCAAGTTTTCCTTCACCAGCACATGGTTAACTGGGAGGCTAAAATAACAAAATTTATTACAAAACAACAATCAACCTGATGACATGTGCAATTATTTTCAGCATATAGGTGCTTAATACTCTATTTTATACAAATATAAGTTACTTATCTGATATTTGTTCCTTTACTTCTTTATGTGTTCCTTGTTTTATGTTGTATAAACTTTATTCCACAGCTGATGATGATGGCACATTGATTCCAGTGCAAAGAATGATGTTGCATGAGTGATGCGCATCAAGACACACACTGACAATTTTATCCCGCAGGAGATTGTTCTACGGCTATAAAAATTCTGCAAGTATATGGTTTGCTGCGAAGCTGAAACAAGAAAATAAATTAAAGAAAAGAATCAGTCTGACAATATCCACAGTCACACAGACAGCACGTACATAATTAATCTTTTATTATATGTATACATATATATATATATATATATATATGAATTTTAACTCTTATCTGATATTTGTTTGTCATTCATTTGTTTCTTCTGCTATTTTCCTTGTGTAAACTTCTCTTTAATCTTGCACAGACTTCATGCCATAGTTAACAATGTTGGCAAAATGACTCCACTGCAAAGAATTATGCCATAAACATGAATGATATTATGATGTATCAAAATTTAAACACATTACAATTATACAATTGTATATAATAATAATAATCTATTAATTTATAAATATATATATTCACATTACAATTATTTTTTTATCTCATTTATCTCCATGCACTCCACATTTCCACATATTCGTGTCATTTTAATATATTTTTATTTTAATTTTATGCCACGTTATATAATTTATATTAATATTTATGAGGAATTATAATTCTTCGATATTTGTTGTTTACACGCACCCACATTTGTCAAAAACGTTTCACAAATTAACAGACATACTACTTAAACCGTGTTACTAATCTACAGAAATTAAAATTATATTGTCTAGAGGTTTTCTTTCGTACCAATACTATCTCCTCCACTTTTCGAGAAAATAAAGTCTAACTCAATGTTGGCATCTTCGTCGACAGAAGCCCGTCATGCACGTGTGACGGCCATCTTGGATTAACCGGCGCGACTGACGACGGAGTATACATTCAGTAGAGTGAAACTTACTAGCGCAACCGTGCTTATGGGAGAGAGTGCCATCTCCCGGGTTAGGGCCTTCCGCGACTTCTGGGGCTATGTTCCGATATTCACTTCCAGCGAAGAAAATCCATAGTATATGCAACACAAACTATATATTTTCAGTACTGGTAGTGAATAATGGAACTCAGCCTGGGAGTTTCCACCGGAGCAGCGGCTGCCGGTGATGCTGATTGGCTCTCCGGCGATCAATCAGACGTCCCCATTGCGGACCGCCGCTAAAACGGTCGCAAATTTGTGCGAGAGATGCCCGGCAGCTTTGCCGAATCGAGCTATTCGTTTTTTTCATGATATTTCGCTGAGGGGAGAACAAAACGAACGATGTAAGAAATGCCCGGCAGCTTTGTCAAATCGAGATCATCGTTTTTTTCCATGAGGCTTCGTTGAAGGGGGGAGGAGGGGGAGATAACGAACGAGGCTTGAGATGTCCGTCGGCCGTTCCGAAAGTCGCCGTACATTTTCTCACAGCGTGAATCGCTCAAGGGGAGAGAAAAGGAACAATGCAAGAAATACCCGGCAGCTTTGCCGAATCGAGCTATTCGTCTTTTTACAGGAGATTTCGCTGAGGGGGGAGAAAAGTGAACGATGCAAGAGCTACCCGGCAGCTTTGCCAAATCGAGATATTCGTTTTTTTCCAGGAGATTTCGCTGAGGTGGAAAAAAACGACGATGCAAGAGATGCCCGGAAGCTTTGCCGCATAGAACTTTTCGTTCTTTTTCATGATATTTCGTTGAGGGGGAGAGAAACGAATGATGCGAGTTGCCCGGCAGCTTTGCCGAATCGAAGTGTTCATTCTTTTTCTAGAGGGGGAGGAAACGAACGTTGCGAGAGTTGCCCGCCAGTTTCCCGAATCGAGGTTTTCGTTTTCTTCCTGGCGATATCGCTGAGGGGGGAGAAAACGTACGATGCGAGAGATGCTTGGTAGATCTGCCTAACCGAGCTATTCGTTTTTTCCAGATTTCATTGAGGGGGGGTAGAAAACGAACGATGCGATAGATGCCCGGCAGCTTTGCCGCATAGAACTCTTCGTTTTTTTCATAATATTTCGTTGAGGGGAGGAGAAACGACTTGCCCGCCAGTTTTACCGAATCGAGCTCTTCGTTTTTTTCCTAGAGGGGGGAAAAAACGAACGATGCGAGAGTTGCCCGCCAGCTTTGCTGAGTCGAGGTGTTCATTTTTTTTCCCAGAAGGGGGAGAAAACGAACGATGCGAGTGTTGCCCGCCAGTTTTACCGAATCGAACTCTTCGTCTTTTCTATGAGGCTTCGCAGAAGGGGGGAGAGAACGTAGTATGCTTGAGATATCGGCCAGCTTTGCTGAATCGAGGTGTCCGTTTTTTTCCTAAAGGGGGAAGAAGACGAACGATGCGGGAATTACCCACCAGTTTTACTGAAGCGAGGTGTTCGTTCCTTGCAAGAGACTTCGCTGAAGGGGGGGAGAATGGGAGAAAGCGTACGATGCGAGAGATGCCCAGTAGCTTTGCCGAATCGAGCTATTCGTTTTTTCCAGGAGATTTCGTTGAAGGAGGAAGAAAACGAACGATGCGAGAGATGCCCGCTAGCTTTGCCAATTCGAGCTCTTCGTTATTTTTCCTGAAGATTCCGCTGAGGCAGGAGAAAACGAACAGTGCGAGAAATGGCCGACAGCTTTGCCAATTCGAGGTTTTCGTTTTTTATTTCATGATATTTCGTTGTGAGAGGGAGAAAACGTATGATGCGGGAGATACCTGGTAGTTTTGCCGAGCTATTCGTTTTTTTCATGATATTTCGTTGAGGGGGGGGGGGAACGAACGATGCGAGAAATGCCCGCCAGCTTTGCTGAGTCGTGGTGTTCGTTTTTTTTCCTAGAGGGGGGAGAAAACGAACGATGGGAGAGTGGCCCGCCAGTTTTGCCGAAGCGAGGTGTTCGGTCCTTCCAAGAGACTTCGCTGAAAGGGGGGAGAGAACGAACGATACATGCGATGTCCGTCGGCCATTCCGAATGTCGCTGTACATTTTCTCTGGGCGAGATTCGCTGAGTGGGGGAGAAAACGAGCGACGCGAGAGATGCCTGGCAGCTTTATCGAATCTAGGTATTCGTTTTCTTTCACGAGGCTTCGCTGAAGGGGGGAGAAAACGACCGAGGCGTGTGTTGTCCATCAGCTTTGCCGAAACGAGCTCTTCGCTTTTTTCCAGGCGATATCGTTGAAGGAGGAAAGAACGAACGATGCGAGAGTCGCCCGGCAGCTCTGCAGAATCGAGGTTTTCGTTTTTTTCATGATATTTTGTTGAGAAGGGAGAAAACAAACGATACGAGAGTTGTCCGGCAGCTTTGCCGAATCGAGGTTTTCGTCTTTTTCCATGAGGCTTCATAGAAGGGGTGGAGGAAACGCACGATGCGAGAGATGCCCAGCAGCTTTGCCGAATTGTTTTTTTCATGATATTTCGTTGAGGGAACGAGAAAACGAACGATGCGAGAGTTGCCCGGCAGCTTTGCCGAATCGAGCTCTTCGTTTCTTTTTCATGATATTTCGTTGAAAGGACGAGAAAACGCACGATGCGAGAGTTGCCCGGCAGCTTTGCCGAATCGATGTTCTCGTTTTTTTTCCACGAGGCTTCGCAGAAGGGGGGGGATAAAACGTACCATGCGGGAGATGCCCAGAGCAGCTTTGCTGAATCGAGCTCTTCGTTTTTTTCATGATATTTCATTGAGGGGGGAGAAACGAACAATGCGAGAGTTGCCCGACAGCTTTGCCGAATCGAGGTTCGAGGTTTTCGTTTTTTTCCACGAGGCTTCGCAGAAAGGGGGATAAAACGTACGATGCGGGAGATGCCCAGCAGCTTTGCCGAATCGAGCTCTTCGTTTTTTCATGATATTTCGTTGAGGGGGGGAGGGAGAAACGAAAGAAGCGGGAGTTACCCGCTAGTTTTACCGAATTGAGCTCTTCGTGTTTTTCCTAAAGGGGGAGTGGGAGAAAACGAACGATGCAAGAGTGGCCGGCCAGTTTTACCGAAGCGAGGTATTCGTCCCTTCCAAGAGACTTCACTGAAAGGGGGGGGAGAGAACGAACGGTATATGCGATGTCCGTCAGCCATTCTGAATGTCGCTGTACATTTTCTCTGGGCAAGATTCGCTGAGTGGGGGAGAAAACGAGCGATGCGAGAGATGCCCGGCGGCTTTACCGAATCGAGGTATTCGTTTTATTCCTCGAGGTTTCGCTGAAGGGAGGAGAAAACGCACGATGCGGGAGATGCCCAGCAGCTTTGCCGAATCGAGCTCTTCGTTTCTTTTCATGATATTTCGTTGAGGGAGCGAGAAAACGGACGATGCGATAGACTCCCGGTAGCTTTGCCAAATCGAGCTCTTCGTTTTTTTCATGATATTTCGTTGAGGGGGGGCAACGAGCGATACGAAAGTTGTTCGTCTGCCTTGACGTATCGAAGTTTTCGAATTTTTTCCAAGATTCGGGGAAAAACGAACGATGCGAGAAACACCCTTCAGCTTTGCCGAATCTAGCTCTTCGTTTTTTTCCAGGCGATATCGCTGAGGGGGGAGAGAACGAACGATGCGAGAGACGCCCGGCTGATCTGCTGAATCGAGCTCTTCGTTTTTTTTCATGATATTTCGTTGAGGGGGTGGGAAAACGAACGATGCGAGAGACGTTCGGCAGCTTCGCCTAATCGAGGTATTCGTTTTTTTCCACGAGGTTTCGCTGAAGGGAGGTGAAAACGAACGATTCGAGAGTTGCCCGTCAGTTTTGCCGATTCGAGGTTGTCGTTTTTTTTCATGTTATTTCGTTGAAAGGGCGAGAAAACGCACGATGCGAGAGATGCCCAGCAGCTTTGACGAATCGCTCTTTTTCATGATATTGCATTGAGGGGGGAAAAACGAACGATGCGAGTGTTGCCCGCCAGCTTTGCCGAATCGAGGTATTGGTTTTCTTCCACGAGGCTTCGCTGAAAGGGAGGAGAAAGCGAACGATGCTTGAGGTGTCCCTCAGCCGTTTCGAAAGTCGCTGTACATTTTCTCTGAGCGCGATTCGCGGGGGGGGGGGGGTAAACGTACGATGCGAGAGGTGCACGTCAGCCTTTTTTTTTGTTCACGCAGGGGAAATCCATCATGGATACCCCCGCCCCCTTGGGGAGGGGCGGGGATTATGTCGGACTCTTACCGACTAAAACCCCTGCGGGATGTCTACCTGTCGGACCGTGAGGAGGGGTGTTAGGGCAACTGCTCCCGCATTCCCTCCCCAACGCCCCAGCCCCAGGGCTCTATTCCAAGAGCCCCTCGCCTTCTTGTACCGCACCCCCCTTCCCCTTTCGGGGAATTAGTAGAAGAGGTGCGGTCCCCGGCGGGTATCCCCGTCGGTTGGCCTTCTGGTGTCACCTTGGAGAAAGGGGACATCCACCCTTCCTCCTTATCCCCCCCTCTTCCTTAAGGGAGAGGGAGGGATTTTGGGGAGGTGGGCCCGACCCCAATCGGGTTCCCCACCTCCCCCTTTCCCCCCTATCCAATCATTCAGAGGAGCGGGAGTTGTCCTCCCCGCTCCCCTCTGAATGACGGAGCTTGGCCCGAGGTGGCCGAGGGAGGCGCCGACCCGTGTAGGCCGGCGCCCTCTCCTCGTCTGATGCCATCTCGGGACCGTTTCCGACTCCCCTTCCCCCAGGGGAGCGCCGGCCCCGCCGTCCTCTCCGATGGCGTTTGCCAGGCCGGCGCCTCCACTCGGCGGCCTCCTTCCGGGAAATTACCTCCCCGCAGAAGGAGGCCGCCGACTAGGTGCACGTCAGCCTCGCCGAAACTTGCTGTTCGTTTTTTTCCAAGAGCGGGGAGAAAACGAAAGATGCGAGACGCACGTTAGCTTTGCCGTATCGAGGTTTTCGTTTTTCTCCAGGAGATTTCGCTGAGGGAGGAGAAAACGATCAGTACGAGAAATCGCTGGCAGCTTTGCCGATTTGATGTTTTCGTTTTTTTTCATGTTATTTCGTAGAGGGGGGTGAAAACGATCGGTGCGAGAGTTGCTCGCCAGTTTTACCTAATCGAGGTGTTCGTTCCCTCCAAGAGAAAACGAGCGATGCTTGAGATGTCCGTCGACCGTTTCGAAAGTCGCTATACAAATGTATATTCAGAGAAAATTCTCTGAGCATGATTCGTTGATGGGGGGGGGGGGCGAACGGTGCGAGAGATGCCAAGCAGCTTTGCCGAATCAAGGTTTTGGTTTTTTCCATGAGGCTTCGCTGAAAGGGGGAAAAAAACATACGATGCTAGAAATGCCCGGCAGCTTCACCGAATCGAGCTGTTCGTTTTCTTCCAGGTCGAGGTGATTATTTTTTTTCGATGAGGCTTCGCTGAAGGGGGCGGAGAAAACGTACGATGCGAGAGATGCACGTCAGCCTTGCTGACTCGAACTATTCGTATTTTTCCAGGAAATTTCGCTGTGGGTGGAGAAAAATGAACGATGCGAGAGATGCCCGTCAGCTTTGTCGAATCTAGCTCTGCCTGTTTTTTTTTCCACGAAAGTTCACGGAAGGGAGGAGAAAATGAATGATATGAGAGATGCCCATCAGCTTTGCTGAGTTGAGCTGTTCATGTTTTCGGAGTAATTTCAATTAGCTCGAAGGGGAAGGGGAGTTATCATGGATACGAGAGGTACGGATCGGCCGAGCTTGACGGCACTGTACATGTTTTTCTCACCGTTATTGCGATGCGGTGGGTAAAAACGCAGGATTTGGAAAGACACGTTTTATTTGTATTGTGGTGTAAGAGAACGAATGTTTCAAAGAACGTAGGTTAGCCGTGGCGATTGAAGGTTGCCGTCCCCTTTTCTACTTTGACCGAATGCGCTGCATGAGATCGACAACGAAAGTCAAATTTATTGCATGCCTTCCTACGTGTCAGACACGACATTCATTGTCTGAGATGACCAGTTTCTGGGATGAAATAGAGGGGGAGGAACTCGTGAAATGCCAGTCAGCCGTGCCGAACTGAAACGTACATGATCTTCGCCGATATTCTGAGGAGTGGGGAGAATACGGAGATTTTGACGAAAAAGCGTTTTACCATGCCGGCTCGTGCCGTGCACGATCCTCGTCGTTATTCTCAGGAGAGGGGGGGCGTGAGAACGAAGGACTTGGTCAAGGCGGGTCAGCCGTGGCGAACGACGCTGTACATTTCTTTCAGCGTTATTTCGATGAAGGAGGTAAAACGAACGATTCGAGAAATACGAATCAGCCGTGCCGAACGGCGCGGTACATATTTCTCAGTGTAATTTCGATGAAGTGAGGGGGGAGGAAACAAACATTTCGACAGATGCCTGTCGGTCGTTCCGCACGTCGCTGTACATGTTTTTTTCAGAGAGACTTCGATAAGAGGGGAAAATCGATTCCTCGGAGAATATTGAATGTAGAGGTCTGAAGTTTTCGCCAAATATTTTTCTGATGTTCGAGAACAGAAATTTTTGCAGTAATTCTTAGCAGATTAAATTTTTATATAAGTAAATATTTGTACAAAGAAACGGCCGAAATTTGATTTTTTTGCTCCATTTTCCTAGTTTTTTCTATATGTCCATCTTAGACATACTATCAGTATTATTTTATTCAAAAGATTTGTAATCAGCGATTCGAAAAACTCATATATCATCAATAAAAATCGGAAATTTTATCAATTTCGTATATTATAGTTACCATATTGAATCCGCTATTTTTAATTTTGCAAATCTGACTTCAGATTCGTAATCAGCGACCTGGAAAACGTAGACTACCAAATATTTTAATAATTTTCTCAAGAGAAGTTAATTCAGCAATGAAAGGGTTAAACATTGCTTTTTCATATCCCTGCCAGTGATGCCAGAAACGCAATCCGATAGCATAGCACAGCATGCGAGAGGTAGCGCACACAAATGAGCGATTCCATGTCCGTGAGCGCTCGGAGCTTCGGCCGGGCGGAAGACAAGAGCAGACGATGTCTGTTGTCTCTGTCTTCGCCGAGCGATACATATAAATAATAAAGGCGTGCAATTTGCTGTTCTGCTCCCACACATTCCCGACTGCTCACGCTGGCGCTCCCGACGACGCTGTCGTTACTCCACGATGAGTGGAAAGGATGGAAGAGACAGGAGCTCATCGGAAATGAATTTGATCTGTTTCGGTCGAGACTGCCGAGTTTCGAGATTCCCGACTACTCTCGACTATTCCCGAAACCAACGAAATGCAGCTAAAAAATGTTCTCCTTATTGGACTTAAGGAGAGAATTTTGTTCGAAAAACTATGAATTTTTTTAGAGTTCTGATTGCCAGCCGAAGAGTTTTATCGGTTTTCCTTATGACTTGAATCGATTCGAGCAAAAATGAAAGAGTTCTAGTTCATCAAAGTGTCGCAGATGCCGAATTTTCTAAGTCCAATTAAGAGAAATTTTTTCGAAAACCGGTCAATTTCTTTAGAGTCCTGGTTGCCCCCCCGAAAAGTTCTATTCCTCCGATAAGTTCGATTATTGTTAAGAATCGTTGAGTCCCGATCCAAGATAAAAAATTTGCAGTCGTTTGAAGTTTCGAAGCGCTAAATTTTCCAATTCCCTCAGAGGTGAACAATTTTTTTTCATAATCTCGGCATTTCATTAAGAGTTCTGATAGCCCCCCTCCCGCCCCTCCCAAGAGTTCTATAGATTTTCCTCAAGCATCAAAGTGCTAAAGTTTAAGGTAAAAAAGTTATGGCCTTGTTCCGTACGGCACGTGATGCCGTACGGAAAGTCGGTGCGAGTCAACGCTGCAAGGCGGGCGGCCTGGTGCCCGGGGCGTTCTCGCTGGCGGCGGGGGACTCGGGTTCTCGCGAGCGAGCGCGCGGGACCCCCACTAGGTCCAACCGCGGCCGCTACACGGCGCGGCTCGCGATTCCGCTGCCCGCGGGCAAGATTCGACCGCCCGGATATATAACCAGGCGCGCGATGCCTGGTCCTTGCCTTGTCTTGTCTTCTGCCTGGCCAGTTTAGGTAGCAAGTAGTGCTACGCGTTAGTACATCGTGTACTGGTGATTATCGACGCGCTTCCTAGGGCGATCGGTATTTCGTTCAGATTCGAACCACTGCTCTATAGACTCTGCTGAGTTGAAGGTGGCGCCGATACACCCTGCTGGGTTGAGGCAAATGGTTCGAATCTCGTTTTGTGATCTCGGACTCACGGCGTTGCCGTGATCTTAGGAGCGACTCGACCGTCTCCTCGGAGCTTCGAGCTCTCTTATTGCCCAAGTGTCCGTAGGGGGCCTTGGCGGTTTTGGAGCGGCTCGGTCGCAGTCCTAGAGCGTTCGCGCTCCTTCGTCCAAGTGTCCATTGGGAACTTGGCTTTCTCGCAGGAGCGACTTGGTCGTCCTGCGAGCCGGAGCTCTCGGAGCTCCGTTTCCACGCGTCCTCGGGACCGTGGCTGGCTATTGGCCATTACGCCCGGAAGGGCAGGCCATCCGAAACGACGGAGGTCGTTTCGTTGCACGTCCTTGGCGTGCTTCGGGTGCCGCGCACCGTTGACGTCACGGACGTGTGTCCTGCGGGACTTGCGTAAGCGACGTTGTTTCGCTTGTATATAGCTACGTTTAGGTTCTTCTGCGTTATTCTCTTCTGCGTTACTACTGCGTTTATTGCGTCCATTGCGTTTACACTGCGTGTCACTTTACGTCGGCACGTGCGCGTGCTTCTTCTCTCTTGTTCTCGCCGCCGTCCCTGGGCATGGCCCAGTCGGCGCGCGACGTTGCCTGATCAGCAGGGTCGGTGGTCGCCTTACGAGGCCCCGGCCTTTGATCAGGACGACCGGACGGTCACCGAGCGGACTCGAGCGAGCCTAGACGCAGGCGGACGTCGCTCTGCGATCCCGTACTTCCAGCCAGCTTTCCGGAGCTATCATATGTTCGGGCTAGTTCCGAACAGGCCTTTTAAATTTAACTTATATTATTTCAAGATTGGAAGGAAATAAGGGTTCGGAAAGGAAATACACGCGTTTTATATTATTTTATATTATATTATAAAAATTTCTTTTATGTTTTACCACTCTTCTTCGATCTTCTCTTTTACATTTTGATAATTATCAAAAAGTTCATTTAGATTAAATATATCATATAAATCTATATTATGTAATTGAAATAAATATTCGTCGGCTCCCTCAGACCATAAATCATTTAAATCTTTTTCGTTTCTTTGCCTTTCACCTAGTCGATAATAATATTTGGCTCTGCGTTTAATTATGTCGACGTATCCTGGCTGTTTTATGCTTGTTTTAAACTGCACATCTCCTTGGCACATGTACTGAAAAAATTAATATTATTAATATTATTAATAATTATTATACACAAAGTTATTATATACAAGAATACCACTTACTACAATTGCCGGGACAATGGCTTGATATTGGGCAGCTAGTTTGCCCGGCTCTTTATATTTAATTCCGTGCCTCTGCGCCCGGACTTTTCGCCTTTCAGCTATAGAAAAATAGTCCCTTACCCATATTGGTAGGGTAATATTTGGCTTACCGCGTTCGCATAAGCACTGAAAAGAAACAAAATATGAAAATAATACACACGCGCACAAAATTTTCGAATTACACTTTTTATATTACACTTACAACTATTGCGTACTCCTTGGGTTTATATCGCTTTTGTTCTATTTTATCACTGACTTCCTTTTTCACTTCCTTGTTGGACTTGTTGACTGACTGACTGGCTGACTGGCTGTCTAACGGTTGACTGTCTGTGCGGTACATTGTTTCAGAGTTATTGCTGAATCGACGTGTTCGTTTATTTCCAAGAGATTTCGCTGGGGGGGACGAACGATGCGAGAGTTGCCCGTCGGCTGTTCCGAAAGTCGCTGTACATTTTCTTTCAGGGTGATTCGTGAAGGGGGGAGGGAGACGAACGATTCGAAAGATGACCGGCAGCCGTCCCGAACGGCGCGGTACATATTTTTCAGAGTGACTGATTGCATTACGGACCCTTGTAATGAGATATCCGCAGGCCGGAACCTCGTTTCACGTGTACGTTCGAGTTTAAGATTGCACTTTTTATCGAGGCATTCTGTCTTCCTACCTACTTTGACCGAATGCGTTGCTGGAGGCCAACAATAAGAACCAGATTTTTTGCCTGCCTGCGTACCAAACACGCTGTTCACCATCTCTGGCGTTCAGTTGAAAATAGGGGTTAAAAGTGCGAACAAATGGCCAAATGATTATACAGAACCATGGAATATATAATGTATCTTTATTTTTGTGGTTTCATTATATTGAAAATTTACATTTTTCGCTTTTGAGTTGCATTGTACGTATATTTCCGCCTGTGAATCAAGCACAACGAGGCAGTTCTGCAAACATTTTTACATTTTATACATTTATACATTTTTCGCTCATAGATACGTATATTTTCGCCTGTGAATCGAGCACAACGAGGCAGTTTTTGTACATTTTGCAAACATTTACATTTTATACATTTATACATTTTTCGTTCATAGATATATATATTAGGAGCGCAAAAAAGTTCTGAGCCCTAGATTTCATACTACTGAAACCACAATTTAAATTGCATGAATTTTTCCGCCCTCTTACGGTTTTAAAGCAGTGACATTTGGTCTTACGAAACATCGTGCGATTTGGCGTTTGATGCACATAACCTTAAAATCAGCAGTGTTCACGATGGCAATAACAAAAGAGCATATTCGATTTTCCATCCACTTCGTGTTTTATCTGAAGAAAAATGCTGCTGAAGCCACTGAAATGATCTGTGTTGCATATGGAGAGAACGCTGTAAGTTATGCTACGTGTAAAAGGTGATATCAAAAATTTCGCCAAGGAGATTTCAGTCTTGAAGATGAACCGCGTGCTGGACGCCCTCAAAAGATTGGAACGGACGAACTGCAAGCATTGTTGGATATAAACTCTGCACAAACTGAAAAGGAGCTTGCAGAGCAACTTGGCGTTACGCGACAAGCCATTTCCACACGTTTACATGCAATGAGAAAAGTTCAAAAGGAAGGCAGATGGGTTCCGCATGGACTGTCCGAAGACAACAAAAATCGATGGCGTGACACGGCACTCACTTTGTTTTCAAGGTTCCGGAAAAAGGATTTTCTGCACCAAATCATTACAGTTGATGAAAAGTGGATACTTTATGATAATCCGAAGCGTAAAAAATCATGGGTTGACCCTGGTCAACCTTCGACATCGACGCCAAAGACCAATATCCACGCCAAGAAGGTTTTGCTTTGCATATGGTGGGATTGGAAAGGTGTATTGTATTACGAGTTGTTACAGCCGGGTGAAACAGTAACGGCAGATCGCTATCAGTAACAATTGAGCAATTTGAGCGATGCGTTTGAAGAAAAGAGGCCATTTACTGGCAAAGGACGTCGTAAAGTGATACTGCTTCATGATAATGCCCGACCACATGTTGCGAAAGTGACTCAGGACCATATCTTTGCGTTAGGCTGGGAACTTCTCCCGCACGCGGCGTATAGCCCAGACATGGCGCCTTCCGATTACTACTTATTCCGGTCTCTGCAGCATTTCTTGGCTGATACACATTTTGTGACACTTGAAAAGATACGAAAATGCATTGATGATTTTATCGCCTCGAAGCCGGTGAGCTTCTACCATCAGGAAATTCGCAAGCTGCCCGAAAGATGGCAAAAGGTCATCGATGCAAACGGGGAATATTTCGTTGATTAATACAGTTTTGTTTGTTTTTAAATAAATTTTGAATTTTGCAAAAAAAGGCTCAGAACTTTTTTGCGCTCCTAATATATATATTTGTGTGTGTGAGTGTGTGTGTGTATGTGCGCGAGTGTATTTGGCGAAACGGCGCCACATCGCGTCAGTCAGAATGATAGCCGGCAGGCGCATGACGTACGATAATTACGCCAACGTGACGACCGGTGGAGGGGCGGAGACGCAGCGGCGACCGAGAAACGCAGCCGCGCTCTGACTGGTCTGAGTTGGCGAGCTGGCCACCATTTTCTGCGGTCGCCATTATAGTCTCGATACCGGCCATTAATAACCTAATCTTGCTACCATCGCTGACCACTATCTCTCTCTCTCTCTCTCTCTCTCTCTCTCTCGCGCTCTCTCTCTCTCTCTCTCTCTCTCTCTCTCTCGATGACAGCTAACTGTTCGGTGAATCATTCTGGCGATTGCTGGTTGCACTCGGTTATTGTAGAAGCTACATCGCCAACACCGTCTATAGTTGCATGATGATAATCATCGTCATACTTATGATAATCGGCATAACAGGATCGTTCTTGAGAAACGTCTCATGTTTATACCGTTCGGATACCACAATGTATACGTGTACACTACTAAACCGGTGTTCACAAATAGTACACACGAAGTCGGGTTGTTTTGGCGACAGTTGAACTCCGGTCGCGAAATGCAATATTCCGATATCGATTCGTCGGGATGACCAAGTCGAGCATTATCGACGCTGTCGAATTTACGTTTGTAGATAGGCAACATGGAGCGCGCTGTCTCCTCCGCCTCGGCCTCACTGATTTCGCGATCCCCTCCTACTATTCCTACCTGGTCTATTCCGCGCAAATCAGGACATGTGTACGTATATTGCCGATTGCGACGTTCGACGTGATGACGTTTCGGGTTCATTATGTGGAACTTGTTATGCGGTATCCTGATGCTGAAATATGGAAAATCGTACCACGCTACGGCCGAGTTGAAACACAGATCGGTAAAGACACCAGCCATTATAATGCGATTCAATTTCGTGCACAAGTTCTCACGCGTCTCGCGCAAAAACTCGCCATTGTATGTCCACACGACGCCATGCGCGTCCAAAGCATCGTTGCGTGCGGTCACTAGGTTCCGCGCGAATCTCATATACGCGAGTGACCATTCGGCGTTTCGAAAGAACGTTTGCCTCTGATCCACCGGACGTTCCGCGCTGAGATCCGTCGTTACGACGACTCTCCGATCGTCCGAAGTTAGATGATCTACATCGGCGAAGACTTCATTGTGCTCCATCACGCTGCGTCGTAAGTCGTCCGGGTCCACGAGAAAACTGATTTCTTGCGCGAAGGCGCTCCCATCGTTCCACGATTGCGACATGTATTGCACCAACACACGGTCGTTCATGAGACCTTACACTAATACATGGAGCGTCATGCATGCGTTGGGCAAAGTACCGTTGTTGGCCAAGTAATCGCGGTCTCGACGCACGCCGATGTGCACGTATTGGAACTCGCGTTTCTGCCGAACCATCAAGTTCTCTTCATCCACGGCGTCGCCGCAATAATACGCATAGTCGCCGCCGTTTAGCCCACCGAGGTCGTTGTCACAAATCGAGTGTTGCTTGAGCGGACAAGGGCCGCATGGATTCGGCAACCATACGGTAATATGCTTATCGTCCTTTCGCTGATACTGCACAAAATCGTGAAATTTTTTGTCTACTTTGCTTGAATTGAGGGCCAAATCGTCGTCATGACGCTTTTCGCCGTACAGCAGCGATGGCCATTCGGCAAAGGTCGCCTCACGGCAATACGGACCGATGCGATGCTCGTCGTATTCGTCGATCCAGCCGTCGTCGCACTCGCACGAGCCGCTCACGAACGGATCGATCAGCGACGCTCGCGAACGTTCGTCCAGTCTACCGTACCCGTTGCAACTGACATCTCGTGAACACGATGAAAGCGGTCCACTCACGTTGATCATCAGATGCGGATACTTGCATCTGCACGCAAAATTGTACGAACTGTCCATAGAGCCCATCGGGTGCATGTCGTCGCAACAATATCCAGTCTGCGTTGACGGCGCGGCACTCGCGTCGTGCGCGCCCCAGAGAGCTCTTTTCGTCGCCGGCAGTGTCCTGGTCACTGGCCAAGTTGTTCTGATCCCGCAAGCTCCGAGCGAGACTATCACGCATACAGTAGCCCAAATGCGTCGCCGTGTTCGCCGGCAACACCACATCCCTGCCACTCGACTCATCACGCACCGTCACCGACTCCGACACGTGCGCACATACTCGCATCGAAATGCGCGTCTCGATACATTCAAAGCACGCAATGTAGCCGTCGTCCACATTGCATTCCACCGATTGCGAAAAGTCATCGCAGTCTCGAGTGTCGATCGAGCGGCTGGGCAGCGTGATGCCCCCCTGCGGTTGAACTGCGGCACTCGCTTCTCGGCGAACGCGTCGCGCTCGCGCAGCCATTCATCATCATTCGTATTATTCGTTAGCATCGCTAACGTCATTGTCGCTGTTTACCCGCCATTCTCATAGTCTCGTTGCCGCCGCCGTAGTCGTTCGAGTCGGTGCGGGTTAGCTGTCAACGTGCGGATACGCCAAACCAAAATCGCTAGCGCTATTATGCACAATGTGCCGAAAATCGCCACAACCGCGATCATCACGGCCACGCGTCGTAGTTTTCCGTCGTGCGTGCCGAACGCAGGCGTTCGAGCTCGTTTTACTCTCACGCAACTGTTGTTCTTACAGTCGGGATGGAGATGAATGAGCGATTGCATTACGCCGGCACTGGAGTATACAGGGTGGCCCACGTAAAATAGTACAAGTCCATAACTTTAAAAATATTTATCAAATCAAAAAATTGTTCGTAAGGAAGTTTCATGTTTTCAAGAGACCTATCTAACTGCATAAACGTAAAAACGCTCCCCCTTCTTCTTTAAGAGGAAACGGGGGTAACTTCATAATTTTAAATAGAATCCCTTATAAAATGTTGTTTGGATTCTACGGGAAAAAACAAGTAAATCTTATCTGAAATATTTGTTTGGAAAATGTTTCTATCAATAGTTATGCTATCAAAAGTTACAAGCATTTAAACCTTTAGCGATCTCATTCATGATCGAACTCCATTGACACAAAGTTGCGTTCACGATACAACAAAAAGAAAAAAGACCTTAGGGTAACATAAACGCAATTAACATAAATAAACGCATTTACCGGGAAGCGGGTCTGTGATCTATATTTACGTTTCCCCGATAAATGTGTTTATTTATTTATGTTTCTTTCGGTTAATATCAAGTGTATACTCTAAGAACTTTTTTATTTTTGTTGTATCGCGAACGCAACGTTGTGTCAATGGAATTCAATCATGAATGAAATTGCTAAAGGTTTAAATGCTTATAACTTTTGATAGAAGCATTTTCCAAACCATTTTAAGATAAAATTTACTTGTTTTTTTCCCGTAGAATCCAAATATGCAACGTTCTATAGGAGGTTCTATTTAAAATTATGAAGTTACTCCCGTTTCCCCTTAAAGGGGAAGCGGAAACGTTTTTACGTTTTAGTTAGATAGGCCTCTCGAAAACATGAAACTTCCTTACGAACAATTTTTTTATTTGATAAATATTTTTAAAGTTGTAGGCTTGTACTACTTTACGTGGGCCACCTTTTTTTTCATAACGGTGGGAAAATCCATCATGGATACCCCCGCCTCTTGGGGGAGGCGGGGGTTATGTGAGACTCCTACTCACTAAAATCCCATCGGAGTGTCTACCTATCGGGCCGAAGCAGGGGAGTGAGGGAAACTGCGCCTGCGTTCCTTCCCCCGACACCCCACATGAGCCATCCTGTACTTGAGAGCGATCGTTTCGTTACCTGCTGTTTGACACGCCAAAAAATATTAGGATCTTCCACTTACAATAGCCATGCCCCTTCTCATCTATCATTTTTGATCTTTTGGCTCGAGGAACACACTTTCAGCCAGCTCTCGCTATCGTAGAAGGAGTCAGTCGTTTGCAAGCAGTCATCATGGAATATTTGGGTGTATACATATCGATTTACGATAAAAGTTTGAATTATTATGTGCCTAATAACTTCGATTGGGCATATAGCAACAAAGAGTTCGCGACAATTGTGAGTGAGCTACAGTGAATTGTGAACCGTACCAATAAACGTGTGTATGCGCGTGTGAGTGTTATTTTTTCAAAATAAAAGAAAAAAAGGCGCCAAGTACACGCGTCCCAGCATTTGCAAAAAAAATTCGTAAAAAACACTAATTGTTAAAAAATTGTTTT
This sequence comes from Harpegnathos saltator, assembly GCF_003227715.2. NCBI lineage: Eukaryota > Metazoa > Arthropoda > Insecta > Hymenoptera > Formicidae > Harpegnathos > Harpegnathos saltator. Next base: position 164,734 of record NW_020229899.1, read on the forward strand.
TAATATTACAAAGAAATAAAGACGAATAGTTCTCGGATATATAACATGAAAAAAGAATGTTCAAGAAAAATTGTTAATACGTTGGTACAAAAAACGTTACTTTTTAATATCTTATAAAGAAAGGTAATGAAATAAAAAAATTGCGCCAATTGGTAACGCAAAAGTATATTGTATAAAACATAACAAACGATAAAGCAAAGAAAACTACAATAAAGTATAAAGATTTCTAGGATTAAAATATTTGCGTTTTATAACCATTATATTATACAAAGAATTTTTTATTGACATAAAAAAGTATCTATTGACTAAAACTTAAAAAATATAAAAAATAAAATTAAAAATAAAATATAATTAAAGAAGAAATTGATAAATAATTAAATAATAAATAACAAAAATAAAACTAACATAATAATAAACATAATAAAAAAAATGAAAACTAAAATTAAGATTTAGATAAAAACACTTGGCGTGCCCTTCATATACATAATAAAAAATAAAATTAAAAATAAAATATAATTAAAGAAGAAATTGATAAATAATTAAAATAATAAATAACAAAACCAAAACTAACATAATAATAAACATAATAAACATAATAAAAAAAATGAAAACGAAAATTAAGATTCAGATAAAAACACTTGGTGCTCAGGATCAGAACAAAAGTCGTAATAAATTGTATATTTCAATCTTTCAATAACTGTGTTGAAACAGTTTATACTTTTACAATAGCAGTTAATATTCTAAAAGTTAATATATTTGATTATAATATATAGGCGTATAATTATTAATTAACGTTAATTATATATACGAAGGGCACGCCAAGTGTTTTTATCTAAATCTTAATTTTAGTTTTCATTTTTTTTATTATGTTTATTATTATGTTAGTTTTATTTTTGTTATTTATTATTTAATTATTTATCAATTTCTTCTTTAATTATATTTTATTTTTAATTTTATTTTTTATATTTTTTAAGTTTTAGTCAATAGATACTTTTTTTATGTCAATAAAAAATTCTTTGTATAATATAATGGTTATAAAACGCAAATATTTTAATCCTAGAAATCTTTATACTCTATTGTAGTTTTCTTTGCTTTATCGTTTGTTATGTTTTATACAATATACTTTTACATTACCAATTGGCGCAATTTTTTGATTTCATTACTTTTTTTTATAAGATTAAAAAGTAACGTTTCTTGTACCAACGTATTAACAATTTTTCTTGATGCTTTATACAATATACTTTTGCATTACCAATTGGCGCAATTTTTTGATTTCATTACCTTTTTTTATAAGATATTAAAAAGTAACGTTTTTTGTACCAACGTATTAACAATTTTTCTTGAACATTCTTTTTTCATGTTATATATCCGAGAACTATTCGTCTTTATTTCTTTGTAATATTAAAAACAATTTTTTAACAATTAGTGTTTTTTACGAATTTTTTTGCAAATGCTGGGACGCGTATACTTGGAGCCTTTTTTTCTTTTTTTTTTGAGGAAAGTAATTTTTGTTTAGATTTCACATCTTTTTTTATAAATATGCGTGTGTATATGTGTGTGTGTGTATGTTTACGTTTATATGTAGACATTTATTTATTATTATTATTATTATTATTATTATTATTAAATAGAAGAGGTCCCACCACCATCCCCGTCGTATTTTTTGGCATATTATTTGACGGTCCTCTTTACTGATGTTACAAAACATATTATTATCTATATATTTTATGTATATTACTTATATTTATCAATTTTTTTAAGAAAAGTATATAAATGTTTCTAGCACCTCTTGGCCATTGTCTTTTTTTAACTTGCATATCATCAACTTCGATCCATACATTAGAAATCCCTTCTCTACAAATACTTGTATAATGACCAATACCAATGCTTGATCCATGATGAAATATGGCATTCATGACTTTATAAAATTGGCCAGCTATTAATACTTTAGTTATTGGTACAGCGCATAAATTAATTGTAGGTATTTTCTTCAATTTATCATCCTGTAATAAAAATATACGTATAACAATTATTTATTGTGTCAATATTAATTCATTTTTAAACAACATATCGTTTCCTGCACATTGTTCACATGATTCATTAAACAATTGATGCTAGTGTGAGAACATAACATTAATCAAATCTTGAAGCTTATAACTTTTATTTTTCAAATCATTAATAGGAATTGAAATAATTATGTTATTATTTGTAATACATTTTGTATTATTACAAGATTTACATCGACTTATATTATTTACCTTATACTCCAATAAATTTCTTATATAATCGTATTTTGCGCAAAGAGCTTTAAAAAATTCATATGCATCTCGTTTTTCATTACTAGAAAAATAGTCTTCTAAATATTGCCGTATTCCGTATGTACTCAGTTTTGCGAATCTATTTTCATATCGATGCGCTAATTTACCTAGAACATTTAACTTATCAGAAATGAACAATTGTTTTCTAATATCATCTAAATGTAACAAACATTGCAGTACTGCATTTGCATAACATGAAACTTTACCTGTATTTTGAAAACCCATTTATGACCCATGTTGTTAGTGGAGTTTCTTTATGTGTTTCTTGAACAGAGAAAAATACGTTTGGCAATGTCCATAAGACATCTTTTATTTTACGATGTAGCTTTTTTGAAATAGTAATCATTGCCGTCTCTGCTTCATATGTCTTTCTTAATCGATTATATTCAATAATAGCTTCTTCACTAGCTTTTATTGATGAAGGGTCATAGTTAATCAAATACAATCCCTCTATAGATATTACTCGTGATAATGCAACATAAACTTGGCCGCAACTAAATGCAGAATTACCTATATCCATGATAGCATTTTGTAGACTCCTTGACTTTTATGAATAGTAATTCCATAACTTAAAGACAATGGAAATTGCTTTCTAATGATCTATCTATTATCTCAAATTTAACGCTTACTCTTTCAATTAAATATTTTATACCTGACGGTAAAAGAATGTTTATTTTTTCTATATAGTTGGTTGATGTATCTTCTACAATTGAAATAACAGTAGCAATTGTACCATTTACAAGACCCAAACTAGCATCAATATAACGCCGTATCATAACTTTTGCTCCGACCTTAATAATAATTTGCTTTGAAAGGCCAGCTGTTTTAGAGTTATTATCATCATTATCTGACAATAATTTTAATACTTTCTTTTTTACATATGGGATACATTCAATAATATCTTCAGCAATCAATAATATTTCTTTTGAAGATATACGATTTAACATTGCAAGATTTAGAACATCGCACATATAACAAGTAGGTAATAAGCACACAGTGTCCGGTGGTAAATCATTGATAAAGTTACATAATTCATTTAATCCAGACTCAAATGAAATGCATTTAAAAGATATTTTTCTATTTTCAAGAATTTCTGAATCAGATTTAGTCAGTAAACCAACTCGAATTCTGGATAATAAAGCACGATAAGATGTGTCTCCTTGTTGACGCATATTGATTGTTAATTCGTCATAGTCGAATAAGGTAGCCCACAAATTAACAGTACCTAAAGAACCAAGATATTTATTAATATTTGCATCCGATAATTGTACAAAAATATGATCTTCATGTACAGGTGGTAATTGAAGTAGATCTCCAAATAAAAGAATGTGTTTTTGTACAAACTAACCATTGTCACAATCACTAGTATCATATATTTCTGATAATCGAAGATGTATATACATTAAAGTTAAATTGGATATCATTGATACTTCATCAATTATAAAAAGAACAACATCTTTGAGTTCTGCTCTTAAAACTTTTAGCACATGATCGGATAATCGTTTATATTTTGGAGTATGACCATGTTCAACAGGTAATTGAAGCAATCTATAGATTGTCAAACCGTCAATATTAAACGCTGCTATACCAGTAGGTGCTGCTACCGCAGTATCTTTATTGAGATTTTGTCTTATCCAACATTTAATGGTTTTTATCACAAAATGGTTTTTACCAGTGCCGCCTTCTCCACTAACATATAATCATAATAATTTAGTGTCTGATGTCACAGTATCGATTACTTTATCAAATACTCTTTTTTGATCTATATTCAATTTTTCTATCATTTCAGATATGTTAACTTTTTCTAATTCTTTGGTAATTTTATTACCAAGATCTTTAAGATCTTGCATTGTCTCACCAGTTTCTATATTTTGAATACCTATAGGATTTTCAGGGTCATCCTGTGACACATGACTTTTCTGTATATTTTCATCTAAATATTGCTGAACTAATTGTTTTGCAGTTTCAAATGCTTTCTTCAATTCTTCTAATCTCTCATTGCAATGCCTCGGCAAGATGTAATTTCATTCGCTCAAATGATTCCATATATGTTTCACATCCATCTTTAAGATTGTCCAATGTTCGCGATGGTTTGAACAATAGTAGCAATGAGAAAAAATATTTTTCCGGTTGTACATTAACATCATATCTATAATGATCGATGAGATATCCACGCTGTCGCCGTTTTAAATAATAACCATTACTTATTTTGTAGTATTCAATGAATTCGTTCCATGGTTTAATTTTCGTTCTGTCGTACCACTGTGCAAACTCATAAAGAGATTTAGATTCTAGTTCTTTGGGTCTATTTGGGTAATAATCATCTATTAAGGATGGACAAAAAATATTTGTGGAGTCTTTGTCAAGAGCTTCAATTTCTTTACGGTTTTTCAATTTTTTATGTCAAATTTGATTAACATCTAACCATTTAATGGTTGTATTTGGATCAGTTCCATATAAAGGGATGCTTAACAATGTATCAGCAGCTTCCAAAGCTCCACATTCTCTATTGTTTGTAAATCGCAACGCAATATTCCAAAGAAAACTTGCCAATGATTTATTGGCATTATTTTTAGTATTAAGAATAGTATCTGACAATTCGCATTTTCTGGCTTTATTCATATACTTAGTAACATACCAAGTAAGAAGTGATGATTTTTCACCAATAAATTGTATATTCATATTTCCTTCCCATGCCGTGAGGATAACCGGATTATAATCATTTATATTAACTTCATCATCTGTTCGAGGAAGATCATAAAGTCTACTTCTATGTTTTAACTTTTTTTCTACCTGCTATTGAACGTGCAAGATCCCTTATCTGAAATATCTCAGTAACAAGACGGGGAAACCCGAAACGGCATCTGCGTATTATTTTACGTCCTAGTTTTATAGAACGGAGACAATAGTAGTTATGTTTATGTTGTTGATGCATGTCCACACGTTTATACAGTAAAGGTGCAACGTTTCGATCTGGTTTTGTGCAAGTTACGTGTTGTAAAATAAATTTAGAAACTTCTTCGTCAGAAGATTCACCTATAATGGGTACATTTTTTATCCAAATCAATAAATGAAAATGTTGTATACCTCTACCTTGATATTCTCGCCTCCAAAAATAATATATTACTTCCCCAATAGGATGATCTGGCAAACAAATAAAATTAAGCATTGTGCGAAACTTATTATCGAGAAATCTCGATGTCGACACGGGATCTTTAGCAACAAGTGTACTAATATTTAATGATGAATCAGGCCATCCATTTACTTCACGAATATATTGCCCTAAGTCCTCCTATAACCATTCACTTGGACTTAATGTTAGGAACCATGTCGCTGGTCCATAATACCGTGTCATACAATTTAAATTATTTCTCGGTCTTCGCCAATATTGTTCTGTATTTCGGAGTGCGGAAAATATTGTATTTAAATTAGACTCCAATAACTCTTTTGACATCGCTTCTAAATATTCTTCTGCAGTATAACGTTCTCGTAAATCAGTTATATTCATTTTGTGATAAATTCCACGACTTAATTGACGTATGTTTGCATTGTTTAATAAATAAAATAAATATTGTTGATTTAATCTAAAATGTGGATGTTTCGACATCAAACGACATTTAATAAATTCATAATCGTGAAGTTTAACTTGTCTAGTTTCATGCTGTCCATTAATACCAAATGGATATAAATCGGGGAAACATAATATATCCAAATATTTTTCTTGATTATTAAGAGATATATTCTTAACCTTTAACATTTGATATAAATCCGTTGCTGTTTTATTAATTCTTTTTTCATATAATGGATATATAGTATATTGATCGTAATTATCACTTTCATCAATAATCTGAGTTAACGTTGGTTCACCTTTATTATCTAATTTAGTCTCTGTATCAAGTTCTGTTTCCTGCATTTGAAATTCTGTATTATTTAATTGGTCTAAACGTAATTTATTATGAGTATTTGGCAATATAATTCGAGAATAAAAAGGATTATTTTTTTTAACCACGTTAAAACATCAAATACTTTTTTAATGTTTACCAATTCTTCCCAAATAATTTTCGATTTTGTCGGAATACTTCTAACCAAAATAAATACTTCGTGGTTAACGTTTATGGGATCAGTATTAATACATAATTTGTTCAATGTTTCCTGTAAAGGAAGTGGCAAATGAAACGTTCTACCTTTGATTTTTTGTATCATTTGTCTTTGAGGTAACTTTTTATTAATAACAGTTCCCATTTTAAGAACAGTTTGAAATGCTTTAGCTCTTTGTATAAGAATTTTTTCGAATATATTGAGACATGATATTTCTTTAGGAATATTATCTACAGAAAGGTTATTTAATATACAATAAGCAGGCATTACACCTTCACGAAATTTTCGTAAACAATAATCACATATATATTGCGAATTATTTTCTTGTTTTATATGCGCCATTAAATCTTTCCAAATTGCATTACATAACATTAATCGAAATTTGTTAATGTCACTAACATTTCTCCGATAGCAGAGTCTCTCACATGATATGCATAATACTGTGGTGTATCGATTGAACGTTTAGTCAAAGCAGCAAAAGCACGGGAGTATTTAGAAATCATGTCTTTATCACTCATAGTGGTTTTGTTGTGTTGATATTTGTACATATCTACCTTTTTTTGTGCTAAAATTACAAATTCATTTAACTTATTCAAATCACAAGAAGATAATGCTTTATTTACATTTAACATGTTTTGATAAAAATATATGATTTTATAAATTAAATACTCAATATATCTTACTTTCGGAAAATGAGGCGATAACAATTGAATAGGAAGAAACATTGCTTTACAAAGTGTTGTGTCAATATAGCAGCTATGTGTGTGGCCCAACTTTATATTATAAATTTTGGCCGTACAATTATTTAAATGCTCTATCAATCTTGGTACTTTAATCAATGTACATATATTTACACTGTCGAGAAAATTTTTATAACGTGTAATTAAGTATGTATCAATTTTACAAGAATTATCGCATAACCACGATTTTTTCGCTTGTACTATCAAAGGCAACACATTTACAACCTGGCCATCTGCATTCATTATTAAAGATTGTAATACGATATGTTAGCTAGATTTGTAATACGATATGTTGAATCAAGGAAATAATTTTCTGATGAACTAGTATGTCTGGATTTTCCACATAATGCTTGTATTTTTTCATCATTTGTATTACATTCAGCAAAAGAGTCAAACATACTTCCGATTTTTTTTTTTAAAACTAACAATTTAGAAATATTACGAATATATCTGTTTCTAACATACATACATGAACGTATTGATTGACAATACAATTTCTTCAGCTTCAATTTTTTTTCCAACACATTTGATTTTGAGTCTATTAAAAATGTTTTCAATAAATATATTTGTAGATACGCGAATTTTTATTGAATTTATAGACTTACGAATGTTTTCATACTTTTTAACAATTTTTTTGGCAATTTCATAAGTTTTTATCGTAACAGATTTAGATTTAGTATTTTTTTTCTTATAATATTGTTTATTATATTGTTGCACTTTACGATCAGAATGAAGTGTATTAATGTTTTTTTGCCAGTTTCGTTTATTTTCAGAATTTATAGAATATCGTTTTCGCTTCTTGATACGATAATATTCCACATTTCTTTTATACTGGTCACACTTCTTAGCATGTATTCTTTCAGAATTTTCTTTATACTGGTCACGCTTCTTAGCACGTATTCTTTCAAAATTTTCTTTATACTGGCCACGATTCTTAGCACGTATTCTTTTAGAATTTTCTTTATACTGGTTACGCTTCTTAGTACGTATTCTTTCAGAATTTTCTTTATACTGGTCACGCTTCTTAGCACGTATTCTTTCAGAATTTTCTTTATACTAGTCACGCTTCTTAGCACGTATTCTTTCAGAATTTTCTTTATAATATTCTTGCGATTTTAAACGTTTATTATTTAAATATCGCTGATACCGTTCCTCTTTAGAATCCTTTTTACCTACTTTATCTATTTTTATCTATTCCCACAGTAATTTTATCATAAGTTTCATATCGAGATCTTTTAATACATCATTTTAAGTTCATTTTAAGAACATTTATTTATATTACAAATTTTCCTTTTATTGTCATTATTATCATTTTTATTATTATAATCACTGTAATTAATTTCACAATCAATATTTTTATTAATATTGAAATTACTAGAATTTTTATTAATATTGAAATTACTAGAATTGAAATTACTAGAATTGAAATTACTAGAAGAAAACTCTTGCATTTTTTTAATAGAAACATTATTTGTTATCGTTTTTATTGGCTGTGTTTTTATTAAAACATTCTGCCGATCTAACTTTTTCTTAGATTGACAGATATCGAGTTTTATTTAATTGATTTAATTTTTTCTTCTCCGCCTCAATTTTACATATCGCACGTTTACGAGCCGCATCAATTTCTTTTAATTTCACTATTGGTAACGGAAGTAATTTCTGAGGAACACCATGTAATAGATCTTGGGGAAAATGTTCAATTACATTAGATTCGAAAATCTTTATTAAATGCGATCGCATTAATTTCTGATCATATTTTATTTTTTCAGGCTTAATATTAAATAACAACGAAACTGCAAAAGCAATTGCAAAAACACCACAATCGTAGCCGTTCGTTTGATGTTGCACATTAGGAAATTTGATTGAATTTGATTTGTGAAAAGAGAAAGTTGGGAATAGTCTTTGTAAAAATTGTTTATGATGTCCATGTAATTTCTTTTGATTAAGCGAATCATAAATAAATATATTCTTTGTATCGTAATAACTACATACCCAATGTCCATCTCTATTAAATGGACCCGACGAACTATGTAATATCTGTATATGCTTTTTATTTATTTCCATAGGTTCTATTGTTTCAAGACATTGTAGTCGCCAGGTTTCAACAGGTTTATAATCTGAACAGTTTTTCAAAAGATGAAAAAAAAGATCCATATGTGTGTCCGTTAACCATTCATTTTGAACAATAATATTTTTTTCAGTGAATGATAAAATTACACGTCTTTTTGTCGTTTCAGACATTATGGATATTAATAAATATTATGTTACTATTATATACACAATTATCTGTTATTTATCTATAATTTACAAACGTAAAACAGTCTTGTTTTGAGCGCACAGCAGCCCTGTTTTAGATGCACAGCAGCCCTGTTTTGGGCGCACAGCAGCCTTGTTTTGAGCGCACAGCAGCTCTGTTTTGGGCGCACAGCAGCCAGTTATAAAAAAAATATATATATATGTGTAAATATACTTACCTCTCTACTTTGTGATTACCTGAATAATCCTATAAAGAACTTCATTTTAATCTTATTATGAACATACAGAGATGGGAAAGTTATTTTTGAAAAATAACTTACTATTATTCATCCATTCACAATAGTAATTTGTTATCTTTATCTCAATACTCCGTCCAATCACTTCCCGTGCTTTCATTCGTTCACATTATTTCCTTAATAAATAAATTTACAAACCGATACACAACTTTTTTATTTATTTTAATTTGTTTCATATATATATAAATAATATAAAAATATGTAATACATTTCATATTTCGGTTATACTTAGAGATAATAAGCTATAATATACATAACACTTAACACTGTATATATATCATTATTCTAAAATAATTGAAATATAAAATTTGTTTCTCAACACTGTTGTAGAAAATATAAGTTAATTTCGTTTCCTATATAGAAGCATTAAGTGCATTTATTTATGTAACAATTTGGACACATTTTTTCTGATAAAGTTAGAAATGCATATAGAAGGATGTCAAAAATTGCGTATGACGCGTCATAGATCAAAATAGGTGTCAGTCGGTGTCGACCGAAAGGTTTCTGTAAGTCACAGTTTTCAATAGGCACAAAATTGTCAGGTGCATCCTTCATGAATTATAGGTCACAAAAGTTCAATGAGTTGATCAGTCAAATCAATCAGTCAAATCGCTGTCAATTCCTTGTATAACACATACAAATATATTAATATTATATATTGTTGTAAAGACAAATTTAATCATACTCAAGTATATAGACTATATTTTTATTTAAATACAACACCATTTCCTTTGTAGTGACAGCGGGCAACGGACTAAGCCCGTATATATAAAAAGAAAAGTAAAAATCAAGTCGGATTTTCGTCAGAGCTTTCACATTTATGATAGTTTTTTTTATTTCTTGGGTACGACAGGTTCCAGTACGAGATTCAAATACCCGCAAAATCGCTGAATGACTGCGTAGTATCTGAAAGCTCTGACAAAGATAAGACTTGATTTTTATTTTTTACTTTTATTTTTACTTTTATTACGGACTTAGCCCATTGTCTGCTGTCACTATAAGGAGGTGTATTGGAAAACACGATTTGACTCGATTTTTATATATAATCTATATACTGAGTTTATATGTATGTAAATAGAGTTTATATGTATGTAAATATGATATCGTTAAATATCGTCGTCTTGTATATCATTCATGTTTTACAGCGATATATAATGTAAATATATTTCCATATGTTGCATATATGCAAGAAATTGACAGCGATATGATGGCCGACTCATTGAACTTTTGTGACCAATAATTTATGAAGAACACACTACAATTTTGTGCCCATTGAAAATTTTGATCTACTCACTTAAATCTTTGACATCTGTTTTAACCTGCAACGTGCTAAGCAATTTTCTATAGGTTTCTCGCATCCATCTTATCACAATTGTAAGCCATTACTTACAAATCTTTGTAGTAACTATTATTATCTTTATATGAATACACACAGAGAACGATTAATTTTAATCTTAACATTCAAATTCAGACAAATTATAATAGGACATCCAGTGTATAAATACATACACTTGAGTGGACAAAAATATAAACGTGTCTTTTATTATGGGTGCTTTCCAGCAACGTATACAACATATAGAACATACAGACAATACTGTATAATACAATATAATACAGTGTATATGACTCATCTTTTTCATGTACGACAAATCAACACATTTATACATAACTCAAATCCTGTATATAACTATTTTATGTCACTTTATGGACACCAATTATAAACGGGAAAAAATCTTCTAGAATTATAAAATATATAAAATAATAACTGCTATATAATAATAGCTATATAAAATAATAACTGTCCTATATTCTGACAGTGAAAAACTAAGTAGTAAAAAACTAAGCAGTGTTACAGCTACAAGTTATTAACATTATAACAGTATTAGTCTTACAGTATGACTATATTTATGACTATATTTTGTTTGACAAATATTTTTTGCAGGAAAACACTTCATATTAAAAACTATGTTGATGACTAATATAAATAAATAATTTTTATAAATACATACCTCTTCTTTTTTATCTCCTTATCGTTTCTTCTTGCCTTCTCTCTCTCTCTCTCTCTCTCTCTCTCTCTACCTCCCTCTCTCCCTCTCACTCTCTCCCACTCAGTTGCTAAAAAAAAATCAAAATCAACTTTTATTAAGTCATTATCTAGTAAGCAAAATAATCTTACTTAAGAAGTAATGAATTGTTATAGAAAATACTGAGTTGGTATCGTTTGTATCAAGTTTTGAAGATCATTATCTTGAAAGATCTATAACAACTCAGTATTTTTTATAATAATTCATTATTCTTTAAATTACCAGAGTGATAAGAAGTAGTTTTTGTAGAGTTAATAATGGTGATAGTAAATTTTTCAGTAAACAATAAGTACACATTGCATAGTACTGTTACATTAAAAGGTTAGAAGATTAAAAATTATTTTTTTTCTGTAATTATTTAACACAGATATTAATCACTTTAAATGCAACTGTAACAGTAATAGAATTATATTTCTTGGATAATAGTAATAAATATAAATAAATCTTTAGTGTTAAACTTGAGAATATATGCAGAATATGTGTGTATAAGATAAGCAACATTGAACTGTCAAGAAAAGGATCTTCAAAACTTGATGAAAAGTTACCAACTCAGTACTTTTTATAATAATTCATTACTGCTTAAATTACCAGAGCAATTTATGTTATTTAAATTATAAATACTACTGAGTTGATAACGTTTTCATCAAGTACTGAAGGTCTTTTTTTTGACAGTTCAATGTCGCTTACCTCATGAACATGTATTCTATGTATACTTTCAAGTTTAACACAAAAAATTCAATTATATTTATTACTATTAGCCAAGAAATATAATTCTCTAATTTCTTTACTGTTACAATTCTTTACTGTTACAATTGCATTTAAAATGATTGATATTTGTACTAAATAATTACTGAAAAACTTGCTACCACCATTATTAATTCTGCAAGAACTACTTTTCATTACTCTAGTAAATTAAGGAGTAATGAATTACTGAGTTAGTATCGTTTTTATCAAGTTTTAAAGATCATTACCTTGACAGATCTATGACAACTCAGTACTTTCTCTAATAATTTATTATCCTTTAAGTTATCAGAGTGATAAAAGTAGTTTTTGTAGAATTAGTAATGATGATAGCAAGTTTTTCGCTAAGTAATAAGTACATACTGCGTAGTACTGTTACGTTAGAAGGTTAAAAATAACTTTTTATTTTTTTTCTATAATTATTTAGTACAGATATTAATTAATCACTTTAAATACAACTGTAACAATAAAGTAACAGTAACAGAATTATATTTCTTGGATAATAGTAATAAATATAAATGAATCTTTAGTGTTAAACTTGAAAATATGTAGAATATGTGTACATGAGATAAGCGACATTGAACCGTCAAGAAAATGATTTTCAATACTTGATGAAAACGTTACCATCTCAGTATTATAATAATTAATTACTGCTTAAATTACCAGAGCAGTTTATAAGTTATTTAAATTATTATAAATAGTATTGAGTAGTTTGCACGTCGGCAATTAAGCGCTCGCCGGGAATTCCTCTTTTAATTTTAAAATCACTTTTGTTGCTTCTAATCGATCTGCTGCTATCAATAAATCTTCATCAGGTTTCTGAAAATTTTTAAAAACGGTTACTTAAAGATAATCAATTGAGTTATTTGTTATCTAGGTAGACAAGCTGCTGTCATAATAGGCAATATCTATGGTACAGATATAACCTGCTGAGGATATCGTCCTTTTCTTCTAGTCACTTAATGGGTGGGATAGTAGTAGGAATAATAGGGACAATAGGGATGGGTAGAACCATATATAAGAGTTTCCTTCCTCTCATTCGCTGTTTCATCCCTATTACTCTGATTTAGGAAAAGGGCAGATCTTCTCAGCAGGCTATGTCTCTACCATAGATATTTCTACGGTCCCCCTTATGACAGAAGCCAGTTTTATTCATATAAATCTATAAATGTTAATGTCTACAATGTCTATAAGAGCATTAATTAACTTAATTAACTTAATTACATGCATTATTAATTTATTATAAAAAAATCCACATAATGTATTAAACATGGTATATACAACTCTACATTAAAAGTATTAAAAGTATAACTCTACATTAAAAGATATAAATAATTGCGTACAACTACACAAGAATATTAATAATTGCTCTGTACATATACAGCTATTCTATGCTTATTATTACTATTCATGTTCCGTATTAAAACATTTGTAATTATAACTGTATATATTCGTTGTCGTTTAATGTTGTTTAATAATACAAAATATCATATAATGCTAGTATATACTTACATCGTTTTCTGATATCATGCTCACAATTAAGCCGTCAGTCAAGATTATTAAAATAAAACGGGACGTCACAAATCGCTAACCTTAACTTTCTTTTGTATCTCGTTGAATCGACTTTCTTTGGGCCAGAGCACAGACTTTTCCGTAACCGTAACCGTAAGATTTCGAGCAATCACATTGCTCGATTTGGCCGTCCGTAAACGTAGCCGTAAGAATTAAGCAACATGATTGGTCGAAACCTTACGGTTACGGTAAAGTCTGTGCTCTAGCCCTTTCTCTTGTTGAAATAGGACGTATATTGGGTGCGGTCTAACAACCGCTAGACAAATGCTTCGAAACGTTTTTACTTTTTTTTCTCTCTTCACTAGAATCCGGAAAGTAGATAAAGAAGGAGAAACGCTTCGAAGCATTTGTAGCGGTTGCTGGACCGCACCCATTGATTATCCATAAATGTACTTAGATTTTCGGGGATAATCGATTCTATCTAGTATGCGCGCAGCGACACCAGATGATCTGTTCTTTTCAGCTGCGCTGGTGCAGTAAGTTATGCCTCGTCTACAATAGAAGTCGTAAAGTCGTAGATTGTAAAACAATTGACCAATCATAATTGATCATTCTCTTTGCGGTCGAGCAGAAATCGACTGTGATTAGTCAATTTTCTCACGATCTAAGAATTTGCGACTTCTATTGTAGACGAGGCATTAGAGTTTAATTTTGACTGTACCAGTGCACTGTACAGAAGGATTGAGGCCTGAAACGCAATAGGTGTCGTAAGTCGTAATTGGCCAATTATAATCGATAATTACAAAAATAATTGGTTATGATTGGTCTATTCTTACGAGTTACGGCTTACGACACCTATTGTGTTCCAGGCCTTAAGTCTAGTCTACAATACGTGTCGTAAGTTGTAAGCCGTAAGAATTGGCCAATCACAGTCGATTATTACAAAAATAATCGGCTATATTGGTCAGTTCTTACGGCTTACAGCTTACAACATATATTGTAAACCAGGCCTCACACTGTGTCCGATGTCCCACGTACGACATCCGATATCCAATAGGAGAACAGTTTTCTAATTCTCCATTGGAAAGCTGTTCTCCCATTGGATATCGTCGGACATCGGACGCAGTATGACTCCTGCATACCAATGCAGTAGTACAGCTAATAAGAACAGATCATCTGATGTCGCTGCACGCATGCTAGATGGAATCGATTATCCTCAAAAATCTAAGTACATTTATCGATAATCGACCCAGGGTGCGACCCAGCAACCGCTACAAATGCTTCGAAGCGTTTCTCCTTTATTTCAACAAGAGAAAGAAACTCAATAGAAGAGGAAAGTTAAGAAGAAGATTTGTGACAGAGGAGAGTTAAGAAGAAGATTTGTGACATCCGGCTTTTTTTATTTAACTGCTTAATTGTGAAGATGGCATCACAAAACGATGTGAGTACATATTAATATTATATGATATTTTGTATTATTAAACGACAACGAATATATTACAAATGTTTTAATACGGAATATTAATAATAAAAATGAATATTAATAATAAGCATGGAATAGCTATATATATATATATATATATGGAGCAATTACTAATATTCTTGTGTAGTTGTACGCAATTATTTATATCTTTTAATATAGAGTTATATTTTTAATGTAGAGTTGTATATACCGTGTTTGATACGTTACTTGGATTTTTTATAATAAATTAATAATGCATGAAATTAAGTGTTAATGCTATTCTTTCTTATAGACAGGTTTTATAAATAATGAAACAAGTTTCAGATGACAAATATTAATTTATGCATACCTATGTCAAGTGTAAGATATTCAGATCTCATTTGGTTAGGTACGCATTAATTAATACTTGTCATCTGAAACTTGTCTCATTATAAAACACTCAGATGATTATTCAAAGTTTGATTCAAATGTTTCAGTTAAATGATACATATTCATATATCTACAATAGCGCTATGACTGAAGATCTCTCAGTTAACTCTGGATCCGAATGAGATGAGAGTACTTTACTAGAAACAACTTTGAAGTCATGACTATTAAAACAAGCCTTAAATATATTATGCGTATCATGTGATCAACTGAAAAACTCTAACTCTAATCTAACTCTAAGGCTTGTATTAATAGTTATAACTTCAAACTTGTCTCTAGTAAGATTCAGATTCAAATTTAATGTTAAATAAGAGACTTCAGTCATAGCGCTATTGCAGATGTATGAATATCACATATGTATCATTTAACTGAAACATTTGAATCGAACTTTCAATAATCATCTGAGTATTTTATAAATAATGAGACAAGTTTCAGATGACAAGTATTAATTAATGCGTTCCTAAGTTAAAAAATGGATCTGAGCATCTCATATATAAAATCGCTTCGCTCCTATGTGCATTTGGGATACTACTGTGTCTCTTGAAAATTGATGACAGACAAATATTTTGTCAATATGAAAGCGTCTAAGGGGAACATAACCTGTATATGTCATTTTATGTAAACAGATGCTTACAAAGCCGCATTAACCATCTGTCTGGCATCACTACCTGTAGCGCCATCTAACAGAGGAAGGTATGCAACTGGAGATTTTTTTTGGATGGAGACGGAGAAGACGACGAAATCGTGATTGTGAAAATGAACGATTTCAGACTTTATACTAAAAATTCTCGACTTACAGTGCACGTAGGAAAAAAGTAAAGATTTTATTACCCATAAATCGACCCTAAGGAATCGATTGAGCTCACTTAGAACTCGATCAGATTTGCTGTTTAAGCTGTACGATAATCTTGCCTCGGATCAACTAAGTGCTTCGCGTAAAGAGACACGGCCGGTCTCAGGCCCGTGCGCGTCGCATCGCTCTCGCGTGCACTTGGCGCGAGACACTACCGTGTCTCTTGATATAATAATTTTGTTCCGTATATTTTCAGTGCCTTTGCGATCAGAGTAGGAGAAAAATGACATTGCCGGAGGAGGTGCCTGGCTATTTTAAGATCGATGACCGGCAAGCTATCCGAGCACAGAGGAAGGGTACAAAAATACAGCCCCGTCGGCATGGGAAATGATACCTACGGGAATGTGCTGTTGTCCCAGCAGTCGTAGTAAGTACATTTGTTTTTATGCATGTTGGATGACATATTACAAGTAATGTTTAATATCATTTTTTTATCTGTTACAGTGCATGTGCAACGGTGCAATAAAATTTAACACACTCATACGGTTGCCGGGATATGTCAGTTTCAGTAAACGATATCGTAAACGAATGGAACGAAAATTGGATTACACGAACCTATGGGAGTGTTTGTGGTGGGAAGATTATGAACACGAACCGCCTGCGGATATATTTGACTTGAATAATTTATTTACTGAATATAGAGACACAAAGGACTGTGAGGGACTGTATATGGACAAACTTTAAATAAGGAGGAGGATGGGTCACTGGCCCGCCGGAAGCCGCCTCCTCGGCCGCCTCGGGCCCGACTTTGGACGCGCGGGGGGAGGGTGGATGTCCCCTCCCTCCAAGTAATTACCAGAAAGCCAACCCGGTCGGGGAACCGACCGGGAGACCGCGTCCTGGACTCCTTTAATGGGACAGGACGCGGTACTCGATGGCGTGGGGCTCCCGGAGAGCCCTGGGGCTGGGGTGTCGGGGAGGGAATACGGGAGTAGTTCCCCTGGCTCCCACCACCACGGTCCGAATGATAGATATCCCGCAGGGGTTTTAGTCAGTAAGAGTCTGACATAACCCCCGACCTCCCAAAGGGTCGGGGGTATCTATGATGGATTTCCCCTACGTTACAAAAAATACTTTAAATAAATAAAAAAATAAAAAAATTTAATATTAAATAAAATATGTACTAAATTTCTTTCTCCCCCCTCCCCCTCCTCCCTGTCGTTCATGTACGATCTATTTGTATTCCGTAATTTTTGAATATTTCTTCGAGATCATCAATCAAATCGATGATATTTCCGTTGCCTCTGTGAATAATTTGTAATATTTGTTATATTTTATATTTTATAGTTATATTTTTTTATAGTGTATGTGATATCAAGATGATGTCACGTTCAACACTTATACCGGGTGTTTCAGACTACCGGGTCACCCTATTTTCTCGTTAACGCGACATTTTAGAGAAAAATATCTCAGACAAAAGTTGTAGGGCTTCAAAGGGTCTATTTACCAACGCTATGAATTTGACCTTTGGGATAACCTTGGAAAGTCCAGTCAAGATCAACAAAAATATCTCAAATGGATACCCCAATTTTTTATTACACCACCCTTTTCCACCGACTAATTTGAACAACTTTCATCTAAAATATTTTTTCATTTGCCTAATATTTTTCTAGATATTGAAGGAAAACTTGATAACTTTTCCAATATTTAACTTACGATATCTCGCTAATTATTTGTCAGAAGAAAAAGTGTTACTAGACTTTTTTGCTCTATTTAGTCTCAAGAACATATTGTTCCAATAGAGCCCTGAATTTGGTTAATTTGATAATTTTGAGATTTCCAGAAATCAGCAAGTTAACAAAAGTCAGGGCGCTATAGGAACAATATATTCTTGAGACTAAATAGAGCAAAAAAGTCTAGTACCTCTTTTTCTTCTGACAAATAATTAGCGAGATATCGTAAATTAAATATTGAAAAAGTTATCAAGTTTTCCTTCAACATCTAGAAAATATTAGGTAAATAAAAAAATATTTTAGACAGAAGTTGATCAAATTAGTCGGTGGAAAAAGACGGTGTAATAAAGAAATCGCGGTTTCCATTTGAGATTTTTATGTTGATCTTGGCTGGACTTTTCAAGGTTATCCCAAAAGTTAAATTCATAGTGTCAGTAAATAGATCCTTTGAAGCCCTACAACTTTGGTCTGAGATATTTTTCTATAAAATGTCGCGTTAACGAAAAAATCGGGTGACCCGGGTGGTCTGAAACATCCGGTATACGACTGCCGGGCTGCGTGCTTTAAAGAGCGATTAGACGTACGTTATCGTCGCTTTTTCGACAAGTATTATCTTCATAACTTGTGGCGGGAGGATATCTATTATTTTCCCTTTGACATATTTAATCTAAATAATTTGTTGTGTACAGAACGAATATAAGAAAAAACAATCGCTTTCTACGAACCTATTTGTACTATTTTGGAGCGCATTGAACGAAAGAAAGAAAACAGATAGACGGATCAATTATATTCTTGACATTTGTTATTTTCATTATGACGCGGCCTGAACGATTTTAGGAGAGAGAGAGAGAGGGGGGGAGAGAGCGATTACGATAACGATGTGGAACATCGTCGTTCGATTTTCGCGCATGAGCGATAATGCCGCGGTAAATGCGGGAGTAGCACATATGATTCTTTATGTTCCGTAATTTTTTGGCTTTGTCTTCGCAATCATTGTTAAATCTCCGATAATTTTTGTCACGTTTGTCGCTCTCACAATGTCCAATGTGCCGGTCGTCTGTGTGTGTGTGTGTCCCGCTCTAGCTGAAAATACAAATTTTATATTGAGAAAATAGGGGAGGTTTGTCGAAATATCTTTCACCCCTTCCTTCCGCCCCCGCCCCCTCATTACTTCTCTGCTATCGTGCGATCCGATCGCCGGAAATTGATCTTACGCGGACGCACAGAAACGGACGCTACCATGCGCGGACGCGAGCTCGCACAGACGCGAATTTGCGCGCACACAAACATAAACATGCTCAACTGAAGACACATGCGAGTACATTCGTGTTCCGCAGTTTGTGAGTTTTTTTCCTTGTTCAATTGTCGTCGAACCAACGATATTTTCGTAGTGTGTCTATCGTTCGTAAGACGTTCTCACGACGACGGCGCACATGACGGCCATGAGCAGCCCCTGCGCCTCGAGCGGATTCTCGCGCTTGGGCCATTTGAAGCAACGAGTTCGCAAGGCAGGCTTGCGTTCATCGGCACATCGTTGCTCGGCGATTTGCTGCTTGATGACCGCGCTGTTGCGAACGATCGAGTCTTCGAGGGCAAGCGACTCATGGGGCAACTGAGCGAAATCCTCCCGGTCGAAGAATCGTTTCAGAAGACGCTGAGGAGTGACGGGGCCGCGTCGTCGCCAGTCCTCATTCTCGCTGCCGCTACTGGAATCGTCGTCACATACGCCGTTGTCGTATAGATCTTTGGATTTTCGCACACTATAATGATCGACCGCCCATTTGCGGTGGTCCCGACGAACTGCGTGCCGATCGGAGGCGTTTCGCAGAGTCTCGTTGAGCAAAGCGAACCTTGCAGTGATCAACGCTCTTTCACAGCGCTCCAATAGTACATGACGCACAAATGACACCAGAGTTTTGCGCAACTGATCATCTACGTCGCGCAGAGGGCTGGTAGTACGATCTTTCGGCGGAATCGCACCGTACCAATGGTACAACTCGTTAGGCTTCGCTATTTCGCATCTGAAACGCTTGCCGTTGTTTTCCCACAATATGGCCGGCAACCATACGCGGCCAACAGCATCGTTCGTTACGCACTCTCGCCATTTGACCCATCGATACGCCAGTTTGGCGAATCGTTCGTACGGAGCATTATTTTTTCGAATCGTAACTTCTAGCCGTTCGGCACGCTCTTGCTCGGCCGCATATTCGCGCTCGGTCAAATGCGTCCGTGTGCACGGCTCGCAGAGCGTCACAGCTAGAAATGACGCTGTGTAATTCCTCCACGCTATCGGAAACGAGCAGAAGCGCGCCGCTGCTCTCACAGCGAGACGCCACACCAGCCATGTAGTCTGCGCGACATGATGAATTCTAGATTGCATAATGAGGCTGCGCGACGGCCACCTTCCTGCTGATTCAATCTTTCCAGCGAACGCAGCATCCGACATATCGCACCGTCAGACTGCACAAACTTTTCTATCTCAAGCAGCAGAACGTCGCGGCGAGCTTCCAGCTCGGAGATCACCTTGTTTTGTTCTATTTCAGCTCGATTGGCCATATCTCGAAGCCGCTCTTCCATCCACTCGATGCCGATCTGAGCCAAGTTGGCCAGGGACTCACGCAGACCGGCTATCTCCGACTGCGCGTTCTCCTGGCGTGATTGAGCGGCAACACCTTCTTCAAGCGTTTCAAATCACCGTCGCAACGCAAGCGAAACGACGCGCGATACGAATCTGCAAATTCGCGTACGACCGCGAGAACTGTACAGGCGTCCGCATCGTATTCACACGCTATGGTGCTGAGCATGGGTGCAAATTGGACGCTTTCGTACGCATTCGCGACAGAAATGGGCGGCGACGTCCTGATCTCGTAATCGTCGTGCAATTCGCGCGTTTTCACATCGCGAATCAGAGTGTCAACGAGAGTGCCAGTGGATCCGGCGAGTCTCGGTTGCCGTCGTTCCGAGAACGACTCGTACAATTCGGGCGCGCGAAGAGTTAAAACGAGACGCAGCACGTCGTTCAAATTGCGCGGTGTCTCAGCGAAGCGATCGCCTACGCGAATTCTTGCAAACTCGCAATCGATTCGATGTTTTCCGCCGTATTCGTCGCATTGCTGATCGAACCATTTTTCCATGCGAATGCTGTCGACCAGGCGTTCGACGGCGGCGGTCATGACGTTTTCGTTCTCCGCGACCAACAGAACAAAATTATGGTACGACGTTGAACGTATTGTATCGCTCACGTTGTTATTTTCGTGACCACCATGCAAACGTTTTCTTCCCGTTAACGACGAAGGCATCGTGATTGAGAGAGAGAGAGAGAGAGAGAGAGAGAGAGGGAGAGAGAGAGAGAGAGAGAGAGAGAGTGAAGCGAGGACAACTTATCTCTTTCCGATTCTCTCTCCGGTGTGAGATTGGCGTTATTTTGTGTTACTTTCTCGGTAATCTTGTTTATGTATCGATTGCACTGCGCATACCAACAGATTATTTATTTCGTGACATACAGGGTGTCCCATTTTAAAGAGTTCACTCTAATATTTCAAAAACACTGTGTTAAATCGAAGAATGTTTCTGACAAAAGTTTTTTCAAGTTTCAAGGGACGGGAATGGGGGAGGAGGGGAGCGGACGGGGAGAGGAGCATAAGACAGTGATAGCATTTTATTTACAGATAGTGCCATTCTTGAGATATTCACTGATCATCAATTTTCTTAAACGGGAATTTCAATTTTTTATTATATCATCCTTTTCTACTAATTAATTTGAACAACTTTTGTGCGAGACATTCTTTTATTTGCCTAATATTTTTTGAGATATTTAAGGAAAACTTGATAACTTTTTCGATATTTAATCCACGATATCTCGCTGACTATTTATCGAAAGGAAAATTGGTACTAGACTATTTTGCTCTATTTAGTCTCAAGAATATATTGCTATAAAAAGTGTCTTGACTTTTGTTAACTTACTGATTTTTGGAAATATCAAATCATCAAATTAACAAAAATCAGGGCGCTATTGTAACAATATATACGGTCAGCGACCGAAGGTACGACGCGGTCGAAAGTCGTAAAACATCCCTTATAATAGACGCATTTTCCGCGGCATCTAGAAATTGTTGAGAGAGATCACTATAATATTGTTTCGTATCGTATATTGATTAGGTATCGACGATGCGGTTAGCGATGAATGATGCGACACGGTCGAGAGTCGTAAACTATCCCTTAAAATAGGCGTATTTTCTGCGGCGTCTGCGCCAAAGTTAAAAGAAATCAAGATAATATCGTCGAGATGTTGGCGGCAACGACATTATTGTGGTCAGCTACGGGAGATGCGACGCGGTCGAGAGTCGTAAAACGTCCGTTATAATAGACGCACTTGTTCGCAATGTCTGGACCTTGCTAAGAGGAACCACGGTAATATTGTATAGGTGTCAATGGTGATGACGATATGTTCAGCTACGGGAGATGCGACGCGGTCGAGAGTCGTAAAACGTCCCTTATAATAGATGTACTTTTTGCATGTTTCTGGAATTCGTTAAGAGGAACCACGGTAATATTGTATAGGCATCGGTGGCGACGATTCGGACAGTTCGGTCAGAGGACCGAATATTTTATTTCGTGACGTGAAAAAGGTCCCCAAATACCGGCACTGGGCAACATCGTCGTAAAAACTTCTCTCATAATTGACTTATCGCGGCTTTGGAGCGTTGTCAAGAGAAACTGCGGTAACGTTGTTTAGGTGTTGATGGCACTGCGTGCAGCAGCGGATTATTTCGTGATCTGAGGAAAGGGTCTCTCCCCAAATAGGGATGGCACGGCATAACATCGGAGTACACGGCTTCTTATAAAAGACGCATTCTTCGCAGTCAGTCAATCATTTTGCAACGTTTACATCGTACGTATTGGGTGAGTGCAAAAGTTCGTGCGGAGTTTGTGAGTAAAAGTCACACAGTGATTAGGCAAACAAAAATCTTTATTCAATCAATGATATATTCTCCATCGTTTTCTATAATCTTTTCCCAATGTTCTGGCAGCATACGGATGCCTCGATCATAAAAACTGCGCGGTTTAGATTCGAAGAACGAAGAGACGCCGTTTTTTAAGGCCTCCAAAGAGTCAAAGTTTTTTCCATTTAAATAATTTTGCAATGACCGGAACAAGTGATAGTCAGATGGTGCGATATCAGGAGAATACGGTGGATGTGTTAAGACATCCCATTTCAGGCTCTTCAGTTTGCGCAGCGTCTTTTTCGAAACGTGTGGTCTGGCGTTGTCGTGATGAAAGACGACTCCCTTGCGATTTGACAAAATCGGACGTTTCTCTTTTATTTCTCGATTCAGATTGGTTAATTGGCGACAGTACTTGTCCGAATCAATCGTTTCGCCAGCGGGGAGAAGCTCGAAATAGATTATGCCCTTGCAATCCCACCAAACAGAGAGCATCACCTTCATCGGGTGCAAACTGGCCTTTGGCATTGCGTCATCATGCTCACCTGATTGTTTCCATGTCCGTTTGCGCTGAACATTGTTGTAAAGGACCCATTTCTCATCGCCCGTCACTAGTCGACCCAAAAACGACTCGTTATTGAGCCGCCCGAGTAAAGAAACGGCTGCAGAAATTCGCTTGATTTTGTTCTTCTCGGTCAGCAAATGGGGCACCCATATATCGAGCTTCAAATCGAATCCCATCTTTTTTAAACGCCGAAAAGCGGTTGATCGGTCAACGTTTAGTGCTGTAGCAACTTCTTCTGTTGAAATTCGCGGATTATTGAGCACTAAAGTACGCAAAACATCGTCATCAATGTCAGAAGGTCGACCAGAGCGTGGCTCGTCTTCAAGGTTAAATTCTCCGCGCCGAAATTTAGCAAACCATTTTTCCACAGTTCGTTTAGCTGGTGCTTCATCCTGATAAACATCCTGAATGTTTTTTACGGCTGCGGCAACGTTTATTCCCTTCCGAAACTCGTAAAGCATAACATGCCGTAAATGCACCTTATCGATACTCATTTTTAAAGTGATATTTCTCGAAGCAGTTTGTATGAAAACAAATGATTTTTTTTTAATAACAGCTGAAGACGTCACCTTTCCAACGTTATATAATATGTAGATGGAAGTATTAATGACAACACTTTACGACGCTTATAACTCCATCTATTGAAACTCCGCACGAACTTTTGCACTCACCCAATAACATTATCAAGCTGTGTGCATCATGAACCACCGTGAAAGTGCCAGTGCTACCATCGCTCTGCCCGAGGTGGACAATTTGGAGCCCGATGAAAAATTATGGAGAAGTATCATTGCGCCGTGAAACAACGGATTATGGAGGACCGCTTGGATGTGAGAATTTCATACGCCGCAAAATTCGATCTGATTGCACCGTTATTAATAGTGCAAGAAATTACCCGCTGGCTGACTGCATTCATCAGCTCATCAGGGGGATATTATTGAATGATGAGAGAGTCTCCGTTTCAATTACTGCACTACGTTCGTAAGTCGTATTATAGGCCGGACACTGTGACACACATGATCAATGTGTCTGTGCCGAGCAATTTACACATACTAGTGACGAAGTGCCACGGATATATGTGGCGGAAGACCAGCTCCCGCCATCTACCGCGACGCCCGCGGACGCGCTGCCGCCGCGGAGGCGGCGCAAGCAAACGCTCGTGCCTGGTGTGCCGTTCTAGTGCGGTAGGGGATTCCCGCGCGATCTCTCGAGAAGGATGCACGTGCGCAGACCTCGCGAGTGCAGTGACAACGATCGTTTCTCATCGCCATTCCCGTTGGGCCATCGCGTCGCGTTACAGTGAAATTGTTCTAACACAGTGCGGTTAGTTTTAACACGATGTTGTGCTCTGCAAGCGTACTCGCGCCTACCGTTTCTCGTAGTGCCTTGTCTCCGCATCGCGCGCGCCGCCCGGCCAAGCGTCGCGACAGCGAAGTCCGTTGACCGGACACGTGCGTGCGGTTGTACCACGAGTAGCATTCGAGTACAAGTCCCGCGTGCACCTTCCGTGCACGCGAGCCCTTTCTTTGATAGTGGCCCTTCCGACCACGTGGTTGCCCTCGCGCGGGCACTGATCGAGGGCATCTCGACCCGCGGTGATCACGTGCGCGGTCGTGGGGCTCACGTGTGTTATAGCGCGCTGAGCGTGACGTCCTCAGCGCGACCGCTGCGGTCTCGTTGTGCGAGCGTCACGTGCGTTCCGCGTGGCTACACAGTAACCGTCTTTATTATATTCCTCTTTCCTTTTTTTCATTTCCAACAACGTGGGTCGGCCTTGCCGGCGAGGACCCCTTTCTCCCGGTTGGGGAGGGAATGCGGGAGCAGTTCCCCTAACTCCCCTCCTCACGGTCCGACAGGTAGACATCCCGCAGGGGCTTTAGTCGGTAAGAGTCCGACACAACCCCCGCCCCTCCCCAAGGGGGCGGGGGTATCCATGATGGATTTCCCCTGCGTGAACAAAAAATAAAAAAAAAGGACCCCTTTCTCCCGTCCTTGCGTGTGCGCGGAGATTCTCTTTGCGGACCAACAGTGATTGTTGCGTGCGTCGGTTCGGATGCTTCGCCGCATTACTCCCGCACTCCTCGCACTTTGCGAACAAGTGCTCTGCGTGCAGTTCTTGTGATTTTTTGATTTGTTTCTGCGAGCGTGCGTTCCGTTCTTTCTTTTGTCGTTAAGCGTGCGCGCCTCATGCGAGGGGCTTGTTGTGATAAATAAAAGTTTTCTTTTCTCGTTCTTGGGCCGGCTCATTAGTGCGTGCGAGGGTTTCCCTCGTACGCTCACTGAAGGAACACGACCAACTAGGGCGCGGGTGCCGTGTCCCTAGTCGTACGTTTCTGTTCTTTGCTGTCGGGCGAGCGGGGAGTCGAGCGGGAGACGACTCGATCCCCACATATATATTAAAATGTGTTTCTCTCCTCGATAATGCGTTACCACCGAACGTGCATCACCGACGGTGACTGCAACTCATTGAGATCCTACAACGATAATATTTGTGACCACGTATCATACGTGACGAGTTATTGCCCTCAACATAGGCCCTGTGATTCGTGCGCGCTTGAATTGGACTCGTTCGATTTGAACTATAATTTCGGCACCGAAAGCATCGAAACGAAAAATTCTCGAAGGACAACACAACAGCGGGTGCTAGAAATGCGCTGGCTCCATCGTTATAACGTCGAGGAAGTTGCTGCTATCAAGAATGCTGCCCCCGTCGAGACTACAGTAACGGAAAAGCCGAGCGTCGAGAACGACATAAGTACAATTCAATTTATTATATTCTTTACATTATTATATTCTTTATATTCTTTATATTATATTCTTATTATTATATTATTTTCTTATTATTATATTCTTATTATTATATTATATTCTTTATATTATTCTTTTACATATTACAGAACGAGAAAAATAAGAGGGTCGTCGGTTGCTCGCAAAGATCCACTTGCAATCCTCCGTGCGGCGCAAGGATTCTACTAAACTGGATCTTATTTTTTTGCCATGTAGCCGTCATTTATAAACGTACAACCAAGATGTGCCGCCGCGGACGCCCCGCCGCCCCCGCTGCCGCCACGGCAACTGCCTACGTCCCGTCACCATCGACATTCCACCGCCGCCGTCGCCGTCGCTGCCGCTGCTGCTACTGATGCTGCTACTGATGCTGCTACTGACGATACTGCTCTTGTTGCTACTGATACTGCTGCTGTTACATGCAAGTTCGGCGAGTGAATAAAAAAAGAAATATATCTTTAGTTATATAACCTATATACAATTTTGTTCATTAAATGTTCCGTTATTATTTCTCTAAACCTCTTACAACTGAAATAAACTAAATTAAACAACGCAGCGCAACATATACATTTAATATATGTATATGATAATATGTATGTATATATATGTGTATTAAAAAAAATAGAACGATTGTAGCGAACGAGTAAAAAAAATACATCTTTGCTTATATCACATATGTGCAGTTTTGCTCATAAAATGTTCCATTCTTATTTCCCTAAAATCTTACAACTAAAATAAATTAGACTAAACAACGCAGCGTAAAGTATACATTTACTATAAAGAACAAAACGACTAGCGAATGAGTAAATAAAAAATACATCTCTGATTATATCACATATGTGTAGTTTTCACTAAATGTTATGTTTTTATTTCCCTGAATTCTCGTTTTTTTGAACTCTGATAATAGCTTGGGCAAGCCATTTTTGAAGGATATTCTCTAATGTCATTGTCTGTCACTTCAAACGACATACGAGCAGCTTCTGCAATATTTACAAGTAATATTCAATTTACATTTCAAATATTAATATGGAGAGAGAGAGAGAGAGAGAGAGAAAGAGAGAGAGAGAGAGAAAGTTGTGTAGAAAAGTCATACAAACATATATTAGATAGTTTGTAAATATGCAATTACATCAGCGCGACATACGACGCTATATGTGACATGCAACACGTGATATCCAATGAGCTCCCTTGACATGCAACGCCGGACGACTTGACGATATCATGGATTTTTGTCATATTATCCTCCGTGGTAGCCGTTTTCGGGGCACCTGGACGTGGCTCATCAAAAACCGACGTGCGACCACGTTGAAACTCGTTAAACCAATTTTTGACGGTCGCCATCGAAGGAGAAGAGTCACCGTACACAGCATCCAAGTGCTCTTTGATTTCGCTGCGCAATTTCCCTTCCAAAAACAAAAATCGAATCACCGACCGATTTGCTCTTTTTCCATTTTTCTAAAATCCGCGGACACGCCCGCTTCCACACGCGGTCAAAACAAAACTGCGAATCCGATTCGGCTGAAATTTCGACAGTAGCCGTCTACGAGAATGTACTACATGATAGTAAATTTCTCTTGCGATAGTGGCACCATCGGGCGGTGAGGCTAAGTACTTATCGGACCGCCCTCGTATACGGGATGTTTCAGACGACGCGAGTCATATGATTTTTTCGTAAACCTGACACTTTATAGCAAAATATTTCAGACGAAAGTTGTGGAGCCTCGAAGGATCTATTTGCTCACACTATTGAATTTGACTTTAGGATAACCTCAAAAAGTCTAGTCAAGGTCAACATAAAAATCTTATAATGAAATCCCAACTTTTTATTCCACTGTCTTTTTTCACCAATTAAATTGAACTTTTGTCTAAAATATTTCCATATTTGCCTAATATTTCTTGAGATATTTGAGTAAAACTTGGTAACAATTTTCAACATTTAACTTGCAATATTTCGCTGACTATTTGTCGGAAGAAAAAGTGGTATTAGACTTTTTCACTCTATTTAGTCTCTAGAATATATTGTTACAATAGTGCCCTAATTTTTATTAACTTATCGGCCTTTGGAAATTTCAAAATCGTCAAATTAACAAAAAAATCAGGGCACTATTGTAGCAATATATTCTAGAGGCTAAATAGAATAAAAAAGTCTAATATCACTTTTCCTTCCGACAAATAGTTAGCGACATTTCGCAAGTTAAATGTTGAAAGCGTTTTCCTTAAATATTAAAAAAAATATTAGGCAAATAAAAAAATGTTTCGAACAAAAGTTGTTCCAATTGAGTGGTAAAATAAGATAGTACAATAAAAAATTAGTATTTCCGTGTAAGAAAATAATTATTAGTGAATATCTCGAAAGTGGCCCCATCTGTAAACAAAACACTATCACTGTCTTATGTCCCATTTGAAATTATATAAATTTTGTCTGAAACATTTTTCCCTAAAATGTCGCGTTTACAAAAAGAGCGTCGAAGGGAGACGTGAACGAGAGCGTAGGGCGGCCATTTATACGGGGACGTAGGGCGGCCATTTATACGGAAGCGTAGGGCGGCCATTTATACGGGAGTATGAAGCCGAAGAAGTTATCAAGTATTTCTTAAATATCTCAGAAAATGTCAGGCAAATGAAAAAATGTTTCAGACAGAATTTGTTAAAATTAGTTCGTAGAAAAAGGTGGTACAATAAAAAATTTGAGTTTCCAATTAAGAAAAGCAATGATCAGTGAATATCTCGAAAGTGGCACCATCTGCAAACATAGCATTACTGCTGTTTTATGTCCCTTTTAAAATTATACAATTTTTGTCTGGAACACTTTTTATTTGCCTAATATTTTCTGAGATATTTAAGGAAAACTCTTTCAACATTTAACTTATGATATATCGCTATTTATCGGAAGAAAAAGCGGTATTAGACTTTTTCACTCTATTTAGTCTCTAGAATATATTGTTACAATAGTGCCCCAATTTTTATTAACTTATCGGCCTTTGG
Source organism: Harpegnathos saltator (assembly GCF_003227715.2). Lineage (NCBI taxonomy): Eukaryota > Metazoa > Arthropoda > Insecta > Hymenoptera > Formicidae > Harpegnathos > Harpegnathos saltator. The sequence continues at coordinate 194,470 of NW_020229899.1, forward strand.
AAATTTCAAAATCATCAAATTAACAAGAAATCAGGGCATTATTGTAACAATATATTCTAGAGACTAAATAGAGTGAGAAAGTCTAATACTACTTTTTCTTCCGACAAATAGTTAGCGATATATCGTAAGTTAAATGTTGAAAAAAAGTTACCAAGTTTTCCTCAAATATCTCGAAAAATAGTAGGCAAATAAAAAAATGTTTTAGACAAAAGTTGTTCAAATTAGTTGGTGGAAAAAGACGGTGTAATAAAAAGTTCAAGTTTCTACTTAAGATTTTTAAGTTGATCTTGACTTGGCTTTTCAAGGTCATCCCAAGGTCAAATTTATAGCATCAATAAATAGATGTTTTGAAACTCTACAATATTGGTTCGAAACATTTTTCTCAGATACATTTCCTTTTCGAGATGTTTGACCGTTTTTAGACTTGAAATATCCTATATACTCTGCAGGGTGACCTAAAAGTAACGGACTATTCGATTTGTTTCGTAAACGCGAAAGACTAAAAGGAAGTCTAGTACCATTTTCTTCTTCCGACAAATAGTCAGCGAGATATCGTATGTTAAATATTAAAAAAGTTATCAAGTTTTCCTTAAATATTTAAAACGTATTAGGCAAATAAAAAATGTTTTAGACAAAAGTTGTTCAAATTAATTGGTGAAAACGAAGGTGTAATAAAAAATTGGGGTTTCTATTTAAAATTTTTATGCTGATTTGACTGGACCTTTCAAGGTCATCCTAAGGTCAAATTCATAACGTCAGTGTATAGATCCTTCGAGACCCTACAACTTTTGTATGAAACATTTTGCTATAAAATGTCACGTTTACGAAAAAATCGTATGACTCGGGTAATCTGAAGCACCCCGTATGTAACATACGAGTATCATCATGCATGAAATAATAGAAAACGTATTATTTTCGCAAAAAAATCTTCAGAGCGTTCGTACAATGACGTAAATATGTCATCTCGTTCAATTCGTCTTTGATGGGCTCTAACGCTCTCTCAGCAATTTTTTCATTATGCGCGGTAAACTATGATCACGATTCAACATTTCCTCCGCGTCAAAATCGTGCTTGTCGTACAACTCGTACGCGACGTTTAAAGCGTGTCAATCGATTCGAAAGATCTCTGACGTATTGTAATCTAGGTCGCTTTTTGTAGGAGGACTCGACTCTATCGCAATCGTCATCGCGACGACTATCGATGCTTGTTTTTCTTACAAATCTAACCGAAACGACGTTCTCCGAGATAAGATCTCGTTTGTTTAGGCAACTCAGAGTACTCGAGCGAAAAGCGAGCGAAGAGTACACTCATGCGTGTTTCCAGATTCATGTTCAACAGGATGAAATCGTCGATATTTTCGTTGCATCTGATTTTCTCATAACATGCGCGAAATGTATCAAAAATCGCCAAAATCGTGCTCCAGGTTACAACAGCAAGTCCCCCCCCCCACCAATGTGATTTCCGATCAATGAACAAGCGAAGCTTCCCCCACCACTGTGATTTTCGACCAATGAACAAGCGAAACTTCCCCCTCTACTGTACAATTTGTACAATTTTCCAGTACGTACCTAGCCATGCCGGGCGCGCGCCGGTACTATTGTACGTACCATAGTACAGAGCAGTTAGAGTTACAATAGAACCAGGAGCTACTGCTCTGTACTCCGGTACATTCGTTAACATATATAGAACGGATGGTATTTTCTGTGATCTCGTGCTTCGTTCGTTCGTCTCGACTCGATCGAACGAAGTGCGAGTGAACGCGATGCGAAAAGTGTATGCTGGGACTGCCTACAGTACGGGGTGAAGTCACGCTTGGCTTCGTTCGTTTTCTCCTCCCATAAGCGAATCCCTCTGAAAAAAAATATATAGCAACATTCGACAAGGCTGGCGAGCCACTCTGGCATCGTTCGTTTTCTCCCATTCATCGAAATTTTTTTTGAAGAAAAACATGCAGAACTCGATTCGACAAGGCTGATGTGCACCTTTCGCATCGTTCGTTTTCTCCTCCCTCAACGAAATATCTTGAAAAAAATATGCAGAGCTCGATTCGACAAGACTGACGTGCGTCTTTCGCATCGTTCATTTCTACCACCCTTCAGTGAAACCACTTAGAAAAAAACGAACAGTTCGATTCGGCAAAGCTGACGGGCATCTCTCGCATCGTTCGTTTTCTCCCCGCTCTTGAAAAGAATACGAAAACCTCGATTCGGCTAAGCTGCCGGGCATCCCTCGCATCACTCGATTTCTCCACCCTCAACGAAGTATCGTGAAAAAAAACGAATAGCTCGATTCGGCAAGGCTGCCAGACATCTCTCCCATCATTCGTTTTTTCTCGCCCCTCTTGGAAAAGAACGGGAAACCTCGATTCGACAAGGTTAACATGCATCTCTTGCGTCGTTCGCTTTCTCCTCCCCATCGAAATCTTTTTGGAGAAACATGCAGAGCTTGAATCGGCAAGGCTGACATGCGCCTTTCGTTCGTTTTCTACCTCCCTTCAGCGAAATCACATAGAAAGAAACGAACAGCTCGATTCGGCAAAGCTGACGGACATCTCTGGCATGGTTCGTTCTCTACCGCCCTTCAGCGAAATCTTAGAAAAAAACATTCAGAGTTCGATTCGACAAGGCTGACGTGCACCTTTCGTATTGTTCGTTTTTTCTCCCTCATCGAAATTTTTTGAAAAAAAGCATACAGAGCTCGATTCGGCAAGTTTGACGGGCATTTCTCGTATCGTTTGTCTTCTCCCTCCTCAGTGAAACCTCCTGGAAAAAAACGAACAGCTCGATTCGGCAAAGCTGCCGGGCATCCCTCGCATTGTCCGTCTTCTTCACTACATGCGCAAAATGTATTAAAAATCGCCAATATCGGGATCCAAGTCACAACAGCAACACGTCGCGCAGCATTACGTTAAAGTCGCCGATTGTCGCCGTGGTGGGCGTACATTGTACTTGATTGGAGGTATTTTCCCCACCGCTCTGATTTTCGACTAATGAACAAACAAAGCTTCCCCCTCTACTGTACAAGTTGTACAATTTTCCAGTACGTACCTAGCCGTACCAGGCGCGCGCCGGTACTATTGTACGTACCGTAATACAGAGCAGTCAGAGGTACAATAAGACCAGGAGCTACTGCTCTGTACTCCGGTGTTTTCGTTAATATATATATAGAACGTGTGGTTTTCCGCGCGATGTCACGCTGTCGATCAACAAGATTCGATCGAACGAATTGCGAGCGAACGCGATGCGACAAATCTCTTTGAAAAAAAAAGAACAGTTGGACTCGGCAGGATGACGTGCACCTCTCGCATCGTTCGCTTCCTTCCAAACCCCTCTCAAGGAATCTGTCTGAATAAAAATGGACAGCGACATGCGGAACGGCCGACGGGCATCTCTCATCTCGTTCATTTCCACCCCCCCCTCAATAAATCGAAATATCTCTAAAGAAAAATGTACAGCGACGATCGCAAAGCTAACGGGCATCTCTCGCTGCGTTCGCTTCCTCTCTCCATCAGTGAATCTATTCGAAAAAAAACGAACATCCAGATTCGGCAAGGCTGACGGGCATTTCTGCCATCGTTCGTTTCCTCCTTTCCTCTTGGAAAATGAACGAACACCCCGATTCAGCAAGTATGACGGGTATCTTTCGCATCGTTTTGTTTCATCCCCCCTCTTTGAAGAAAAACGAACGCCAAGTTTCGGCGAGGCTGACATGCATCTTTCGCATCGTTCGTTTCATTCCCCTTCTTCGAAAAAAAAACGAATAGCAAGTTTCGGCGAGTCTGACATGCATCTTTCGCTTGGTTCGTTTCATCTCCCCTCTTGGAAGAAAACGAATATCCCGATTCGGAAAATATGACGGGCATCTCTCGCATCATTCGTTTCATTCCCCCTCTTCGAGAAAAACGAACAGCAATTTTCGACGAGGCTGATATGCATCTTTCGCTTCGTTCGTTCTTTCCCCCTCTCTTGGAAAATAACGAATACCCCGATTCGAAAAGTATGACGGGCATCTCTCGCATTGTTCGTTTCATCCCCCCTCTTCGAAAAGGAAAACGAACAGCAAGTTCCGGCGAGGCTGACATGCAACCTTCGCTTCGTTCGTTCCCCCCTCTTGGAAAAAACGAATACCCCGACCAGGCAAGTATGATGTGCATCTTTCTCTTCGTTCGTTTCATCCCCCCTCTTGGAAAAAAACGAATATCCCGATTCGAAAAGTATGACGGGCATCTCGCATCGTCCGTTTTCTCACCCCTCGGCGAAATCTTTTGGAAAAGAAACAGACACCTCGTTTCAGCAAGGCTGATGTGTATCTCTAGAATCGTTTGCTTTCACCCTCCCCTATTTTCAGCGAATCTCGTTGGAAAGAAATGTACAAGGACTTTCGGAACAGTCGACGGGCAACCGAGGAAATGAACGAACGGAAAGGAAAAGAAAGAAAAAATTGAATGAAAGGTGCATCAATCTTTTATTTGCATTCCATTGCTGCATGTTGATACAACAACAACAACAACAACAACGATAGTGAACAACAATATTTTCATCACATTCCTTGCATCTGTCGGTTGCAATAGTTGCTAGGCCTTCCACTTTCGGCATCGTTGTGGACGAACAGACTTAACGACGATGTTTAGGCAGCGCCGGCCGTGCGTATGGCAATTGTGATTCACCCGCTTTGATATTTTCATGCATTGCATACTGAAGTCTTCGTCTCTCGGCCTTGGTGTCGATGACAATTTCGCACGTGCCGTCCACGTAGCATTTGCATCCTCGTGGATCAACGAGTTTGCTTCGCTCTTGCGCCGGTGTCTTCAGGGCACGTGTGGACGTGAGATGTTTCGTCTGTCGTCGATACGGATCCACGTCGGCGAATGCTTCCGTGGGATTTCGTACAAATTCTTCCGATTTACGCGGAGCGCCCACTCCTCTATCAACGCGACGACGCTTCCGACTCCTATGTTTTTTCATTGTTACACTGCGGCGTTTGCTGCGATCACGATAACCGTTATGGCCGTTGTTCAATGGCAAAAACTTCCCCTTAGCGTCGCGTGGATGATTCATGTTTCTTTCCTCGCTCGCGTTCGTCCACTCGCCACGCTATCTCTTACAGTAGCCTAACACCATGGTCATGGCGTTCAAACGATGACGAGTGCGCGGGCGAGCGCTGTTCGACCGATACTTTGTCACTCCGGCAATCGCACAAGTGCCGTCTCAGCCGCACCGCATTGATGCCTACACGAGACACTTTGCCCAAGTATCGATCGACTTGATGTCCGCGAGTCGCAAAGGTGGCTGCTTCGGTACCCCCGCGGATTTTGCGAATTTGTTGAATGCTGTTTTCTGCAAACACATGGTAACCGGCATCGTTGTACGCTTTTCCGATACTCTGCATATTGAGCGCCAAGTTGAGATTGCGACCGTCGCTAACGCGTAGCATTTCAGCGTTAACGACAGACAAGAGGAATAGCAAAGAACGCATGTGCCTCCGCTTTTTTCCAAATTGCCGTTCGTCGAAAGTGCCTTCGCTTTCGTGATACGCATGATAGGCCGTAAAGTTTGCTACGTATAACAGCCTGCGCGAAAGCTCGTCGGCCGCCGCCGTGGTATTGCGAGCAGCAGAGGCGGCGGCCGCAATGATACCGCGATACACGAAACTTTTGCAGCTGATAAATATCAATCGAGGCAATTTGCGCAAACGAGCGAGCGTTGCCGCGATCCCACGACGATCCATTGTGAAACGAACAATGGCTCGTGACTTTCCGCGTGCAACCACTTCAAACTCGAAACTTGAATTCCGAAGTTGCACCAGATCATCTTCGTCGCGTTTCGGGGTGTTCACGATGCAGCATATCTCGATGGTACGTCGCTGAGAACAGCTTCTGTGCAAACCAATGTACGATGATGCCGCGGCGTTTGTTGTCGCGGTGGCATTGACACCATTGGTATCGTTCTCGTTTTCGCCATGAAAACGGTTGGCCCCGGCCGCTCTAACGTGTTTGGCGTTCAAACCTCGCTGTTGTACATCTTGCCATATAACCATAGAGACGAGACGCAGTAGTAACGCGGTACCAGAATGAGAACAAGTTGTAACGACGAGAGAGTCGTCAGTGCTCGTTAGTAACCGCCGTCGCTCGTAACATTCAAAGACGTACGTGTTCATGTCTATGCGTGTCATGGTGGCACACGCAGCAACGCATCGATTGGCCTGTTTACCATAGGTACGTTGTTTTGCTCGCACCAGTGCCTGTCCTATTCAACCGTCCAAGCATAGCATTTTGCGCGACACGAACGGTTGTTTCAGAAGAGAAGAATAGTCTTCATTGTCATTCATGTTTTGAAGAGCAGAATCGGGCGAACAAATTGACATTGATCTCGCTGGCGTTCCGCCGTTTTTGCGCCGTTCGCGACAATGCACGTCTGTGACTGATTCGATGCAAGAGTGAAGCTTTGCGTCTACCGCCCTGTTTCTTCCTCGTCTCGGTAGAACCGATAAATCGTAGGGTAAAGACGAGCCCGTCCGCGCTGCTGTTGTCACTTTCTTCCCCAGGTGCAGACGTCGTGGTAGCAGTAGCAGCGGCAGCGGCAGCAGCAGCAGCAGCAGCAGCAACAGCATCAGCAGCAACAGCGTTCAAAATGCTGGAATTTCTATATTCGTTCGAATTGGAGCTAATGGAGCTGCATTGTGCGCGATTTTTTCTGCGGAACGCGCAAGATATATTTGTTTTAAACGGAAAGCAACATCGAGCACAACGTATCGTGGAGTTGAACAACGTGAACGAACGCAGTTTGAATCGTTCAACATTTTCCCCAGAATCAAGTGTTAATTCGTTGTCGTGAATGTCGTCGTTGTAAACGTCATTGTGAGCGTCACTGTTGTTCAAGGCACTATTCGTCGTCATCCCATCGTCAACATTTTCGACCGTTATGTCGTCTGGTGGCTCCTCGTTCTGTCCTCAATGTTCGGTAGAGGCAGTAGAGGCGGTGGCGCCGGCGACGATAACGATGCCTCCAAGGTAGCAGCCGCCACCGCTGCTGCAGAAATTGCCGATACTTCGGATGATGAAACGTCACCGTCGTCGCCACCGCTATCGCCTCCGCCACCGTCGCCTCCGCCGCCGCCGCCTCCGCCGCCGTCGCCTCCGCCGCCGCCGCCGTCGCCGCCGTCGCCGGCACCGTCGTCCGACAATGACCACAAAGACTTGTTCGATGAGATCGCTTGGCTTGATTCCATAATTGACACGGCGAGAGAGCTTATAGTAGAATTATTGGGTGTATCGCCACAGGTATTAACGGAAATCAGCAAGATACTTGGCCGCGTCGGAAGCGATCCAGATATCACGATACTATATGAAACGCTGACGTATGTCGCCAGTGGCGCATTTCGACAACCCCATACGAGAGACCGCGCGTCGTCAGCGTCATGTTCGGCATGATCAGTTATCCGTTGCATTGCCCACTCGATCGATTGGTATTCAATGTATTGTCAAGTCAATCGCTAACTATTCTCTACGAAACATATAAATCGTTCATAATTCACTGTAATTACGATCGAATCGCTACAGTCGTGGATATTATCGAGAAGTTACGCGCGAACGTCATACTGCGCAACGAGAATGCGCATGAGCTGTTGCGAGTCCTGTGGCATCGAACATCGCTCGACACGTACGAGTCGCTTCGCGCGATCGCCTATACAGTCGTCTCGTGTCTGGATGTGGAAAAGTTACGACGCAGCGGTCAGGTTTTGGGCGACAACGTAATAAATTTGTACGACCGTTTAGCCGATGCTGTAGCGGAGGCTCAGGCAACTTTATCTGATGGAAATTCTGGGGCCGGCACCACCACCACCACCACCACCATCACCGCGGTCAAACGCAGTCGCAGGAGCACGGACAAACAGCAGCGGCAGCAGTAGCAGCAGCAGTCGTCGATGCCTGGCAATAAACGTACCGTTCAACAACGCAGTGGTTGTCGTAGTGGTACAGCCAATCAGAGCACCGTCGCGAAACGCAACAACTAACCTAATCTAATCTAATCACTCGTTGAATACTTCAAGAGCCGGTTCATCGTCGTATTCGTCGTAACAAATCCATTCCAAATCTTTGACCTCTATGCGATATCGTTCACTGGATCGAGGCACACGTTCGAAACAATTCGGCTCAATCTGTCGCGCGTAATACTCTACATAATCACCGTAAAGAACTGGGTGCGCGACCAGACCTCCGATGTTGTCTCTGATCGCTATGGAACACGGACTTTGACGAACAAAGCGAACATTGATGCTGCTGCCATACGATTTTATTGCGCTTGGAAGGAACTCTATCTTCACGCGAGTCGGCAAGCGTATGCGTACTTCTGCGAACGATTCGATACGATTCGATTCGAATGGCAACGGTCGAATCGTCCACCATTGAAAATAGACCCATCCACCGATAAGACGCGCGAGAGAAAACGCGTCCTTGGGTACTCGATCGTCCAAAGAGAGTAAGTCCGTGCGATGGATTGCGAGCAGCGATCCGTCACCGGTGAAACGCAAGTGATACGTCGCAGGATCAGGAATGGATATGGCGGGAGCAGCCTCTACGATTCCACGATCATCGACCACGCGCAGGAATCTAACTAAATTCAAATCGAAATCGTATACAGGTTTACAAGGTACAAAAATTTGGAATGGATTTGTTACGACGAATATGACGATGAACCGGCTCTTGAAGTATTCAACGAGTGGTTAGATTAGATTAGGTTAGTTGTTGCGTTTCGCGACGGTGCTCTGATTGGCTGTACCACTACGACCACCACTGCGTTGTTGAACGGTACGTTTATTGCCAGGCATCGACGACTGCTGCTGCTACTGCTGCCGCTGCTGTTTGTCCGTGCTCCTGCGACTGCGTTTAACCGCGGTGATGGTGGTGGTGGTGGTGGTGGTGTCGGCCCCAGAACTTTTCCGCTAATATCCGGCCCTATAAATCGTTCGTACCATTGCCGTCTGGTGCAGCTACGACGACTACGGGAGCCAGCAACAGCACTGTCACCACTGTCATTCGCAGCCGTTGAAACTAGCGGAGGAGCGTCGTTGACGATCTCGCTCGAAAATACAGCTCTGCGCAATCGCTCTGCAGATATTACGAGACGATCTGTTTCGCATTGGAAAAGCCTACGTTTGTGTAAAAGTTTTAACATCCACGCGAAGAAAGTGATGATGAAAATTGCAACGAACAAGAGGGGCGAGAATATCGAGAGAAACATTTCGCAGATCCGTCTCACGCACGCTTCGTATTATTTGCTTTATTATAAATAAACTGCACACCTGTATGAAAAAAATCTTGTATTTATTGATTACGGTGATTCATTACAATCCATCTAGATATTTTAGCGCAATATTTTGTATCGCCTGCGTTTGGTCAGATTGAGAATTTTGTCGTTTTTGCCAGCTGGTGGTAGACAATCGTCCGCGCTTTTGCGGTGAAAGCCTGATTTTCACACATTCGCTCGGATGCACATATGGATAGGCGTATAAATTAGGGTTACTGTTGTCGCGACAATAAATGTTGCACGAACGCTTTTGCACTGATGACCGTATATGCAGCGCGTATAATCTTGGACTGCACCGCATAGGTCTACGACGAACCGATGGTATCCGCAAATCCATTATATCCGTAGCTGTACACAGTACTGTCGCAGAAGGCGAGTAAATATTCAACTTTGGTGATGGCGAACTTGTCGAGACCAGATTCAGGCAAACATTTTCATTCGTCATCGTTGTCATCGTCGTCGTCGTCATCGTCGTCGTCGTCATCATTGTAATACGCATTTCCGATTCATAGGACTGCTGCTGCTACTGCTGCTGCGATGATCGGCTCGGCGTACATTGGTGCAGATTGAACAGTGGCGGCGACAATAATAACTTACAAATGTTATCGATGTCGTTATCGATGTCCTTATCGATGTCGACTTCCTCGTTCGTTTTGCCATTGTCCTCGTATATGATATTTATCACGACCCGTTGTGCATGAAGAAAATCCTTTACGTACTCGCTATCCTACGAGGATTCCAAATACTGAATTATGTCTCCGAAGCTTTGTCGCACGCGCATATTGACGAGCGGTTGCTGAATCGTTCTGACGCTTAGGCGATATATACGTATATATACTACATGGGCTGAAAAGTCTTTGGCCTGACATATAGATGGCGCCACAAACTAAAAATCCTTATATTTCCTATAGAGTACCAACCTTAACTTAGATGCTGTAAAAATTTCATGATATTTCGTTGACTCGTGTACAAGTTATAGCTTTCGAAGTGACGTTACCTCTGAATTTATCTTTACTATGGAAAAAAGTGAATTTCGTGTTTTGATTAAGCATTGCTTCCTGATGGGAAAAAACACTGTTGAAGCAAAGGCATGGCTTGATAAATGTTATGGCACATCTGCCCCACCGAATTCAACCATCAAATATTGGTTTGCTGAGTTTCGTCGTAACCGTACGAGCACAAATGATGCACCACGTTCAGGAAGGCCAAATGAGGCAGTTACTCCAGAAAACATCCAGAAAATCAGTGAAATCGTGTTGAATGACCGCAAAATGAAACTGAGTGAGCTAGCTAACATCATAGGCATCTCAAAGGAACGCGTTGGTCATATCATTCATGAATATTTACACATGAAAAAGCTTTGCGCGCGTTGGGTGCCGCGTTTTTTGACAATTGAGCAAAAAGCGGAACGTGTTCGACTTTCAAAGCAAAATCTGGCCCTGTTTAACCGCAATAAGAAGGAGTTTTTGCGTCGATTTGTCACAATGGATGAAACATGGATCTATCACTACACACCGGAGTCCAATCGGCAGTCAGCGGAGTGGTTATTGCCTGATGAAAGCCGTCCGAAGCGCCCGAAGACACAACAATCAGCCGGCAAGGTTTTGGCCAGTATTTTTTGGGATGCGCATAACATAATATTCATTGATTATCTTGAACATGGTAAAACTATCAATAAAGAATATTACTGTACATTACTGTATCAATTGGACGACGAGGTCAAGGTCAAACGGCCACATTTGGCAAAGAAATAAATTTTGTTTCACCAAGACAATGCTCCAGCTCACTCGGCTCGCGATACGACCGATAAATTAAAGAAATTGCGCTATGAATTGGTCCCTCATCCCCCGTATTCTCCAGACCTGACCCCCAGCGACTATTTCCTTTTTCCCCGACTGAAGCAGTGGCTCGCTGGTAAAAGATTTTACTCGAATGAGGAGGTCAAGTTGGAAACAAATGCCTATTTTGAGGGACTTGACACCGAGCACTATAAGACCGGCATCGAAATGTTAGCGGACCGTTACACTAAGTGCATTGCTCTAAATGGAGATTATGTCGAGGAATAAAACACTTTTTTCATTAAAAAAATCGTTTTTTCATTGTTAAGCCAAAGACTTTTCAGCCCATGTAGTATAATAAAGTTTTAAAATATCGTTCCGTTATATTGGGTCTTATGTAATTTTTCATAATTTACACATCGATTCATAATTCGTGACCTTAAAAATCTTTCAGTTCTAATTTGGACACTAATAAAAACAATTTTAAAGTTTTGGCCAGCATTTTATGAAAATTCGCCACTGTGCGTCGTATGCCTTAGCTTCGAATTCGATCGGTTGAAGTAATCTGGACACGCGAGCATCCGTCTCTGTCAAGAGTGATTCTTTGTCATCCGCTGAAATATTCGTCAACACTGTAAAAGAGTCGTCGTTGACATCGTCGTCGTCTCCGTCATCGTCGTTGTCGTCGTCGTCGTCGTCATTGATTATCGAACGTACAGCATCGCGCAGTTCCAAACATCGCAAAAATTCGTACAATCGATAGAATGTTGCTCTGCAGTATTCTTCTATCGCACGTCGAGCCAACCACGCTTCAGTGCGCAAATATGCTTCGATACTCGCTTTAGTGCGCCACGAATCTGGCGTCACTGACATATTCGGTCCACGACTTGCGACGAGCAACGGTACGATATACGAGAGGGCGTACTGTGCACTAGAGACAATATCATCAAAAAATTGATGCGAGATATATGAAGAATCGTACAATTCGCCCAAGAAATCTAACGAGAGCGATCGTGTGATACTTTGAACATCGGCTCTATTGACAGCGTCGAAAGTCCCGATCAGAGTTCGCAGTCGAACGTTTAGATCTTCGAAGCGTGCGACTATGACGTCGAGCATGTCGATACTCGTCAGAAAGCATAGCGCGCTCGATCAACGAACGACACTTGCGGCGAGTGCGAACAATTCGGTCCGCGGCGGCGGTTGATCGATCTCGTTCTGCGTTCTCATGTATACTCGCAGGCGTTGCATCATCTACGGCCTCGCTTCGATCATGATTATGCATGATCATGTATCCTGCGCTGGCGCGTCGTTCCTCGTGCCCTTGTCGTCTAGCATCGAGCGCGTTCGCACGATTGCTCATTCTTTGTCTCTCTATCGTATCCATTGTCGTCGGTACTGTCATTGCCGCCGTCGTCATCGATTCGTCTTCGCTGCCAGTTTCGCTCCAGCTGCTGCTGCTGCTGCTGCTTCTGCTCGATGAACTATAGCTTCGACGACGACGCTTCGACGTTCGCTTCGAAGCAGAGATCGCGGAAGTTATACGCTTGTGACCCACGTTTGGGACAACATGCATAGCTTTTCGATCGGTTCGTGCCGCAGCGTTGGAAGATGTGTGAACCTGCGACGTTTCGTGAGCAACTCTTTGTCGCATATGCTCCACACCACCGTATTCTTTACGATCGAGTTCTTTTAACGACGCTCGAAAGCTGCTGCTCCCATTATCATTGTTGTCTCCGGCAGCGGTGGTAACGATGGGCAAAGCATCGTATCCGGATAGAGCTGGGCGATCAGCATCAAAGAAGGTTACCACCCCTTCGTCGGCCGAGTTTATCGTCAATGCGCGTTGTTCGCCAATATCGTTCGATGAACGGCGCTCATCTTTCTCTTGTACAGTCGTTCGTCTTAGACCCGATCTGGTCGTTCATAGTTCGCCCAACTGACCGGTTTGATCGGTCGTCCGTTCTTTCACAACTCGTTCATCAATTTTTGCGGCTACAAATTCATCCTGTGGTACTATATTGGCGTCCAACCGCAGTTCGATCATCGCTCGGGCGAATTCATCACAACATCGAGCACTGCGGGCGACTGCTCGCGCAATGTCTCGATTTCTACGCGATTCCACCGCAAACAATAGACTCTCGAAGCACAGAGAGTCAAGGACTGTGTCGCAAACTGTAGCCTCACTCGAACCTTGCATGAAGCTTTATTCGATCGCGGCGATATCATCATCATTACCATCATCTTTATGCGACGCTGTGCACATAATGTGTGCGAGAGTTTTTACCAAAGTTTTCAATGAGTCGCTGTTCCATGCTAATGCGATGTCTCGTTCGTCATCGCGCGCTATACGATCGCGCGAAACGAACTAGATCACAGTTATTTTGCGAACATCATTATCATCATCGCCACCGCCGCCGCCACTGCCAACGCATCCAGTAGGCGTGCATCTGTTTGGTGTCCATGCGTTGAATAACATTGCGACGAGTGGTACGCCTATATCCTTTAGAGTCTCAGTCGCGCTCGTTAAGGATGGTTGAATTTTTGGCACTTGTTGTCGATGGTGAACCATTGCACTAGCGAGTCGCAGTCGCGCGTAATTTGTGACGTAGCATAGGTTGCTACTTGTCACGATTCGCGGCCACTTGGCCAAATAACTGTCAAACATGATCGAGCGAGCAAATTGCGAGTCCTTGATCGCAGCGGCATCGGATCTACACGACTCGCTAAGTCGAGTCGTTGCGTTACATCGATTCATTGCAGACGCATCCTTCGTGAGACGCGCAAACGCTGTAGCAGACAATTCCTCTTTCGCCTCGTGAACCCACGTTGTCTCCCAGGTTGTCCCAGGTACTTCGCTGCTATTTTGTTGATACGAATCGACACGTCGCTGCTTCGTTCGTTGCTCGAAATGTTTCGAATGAGTCGTCGCTTGCTTTGATAACACAGAATGAGGCAAAAACTCTTCCCCATTCCGTTCTGCATTGACTGTGTTTTTGGCAACCGTAACATCATCCAAATTTGCTTCATTCGCCGCGACAGAAGCATTTTTCTCAGGAACATTCGTCTCCATAACAATGCTCAGCAAAAAGGAATAGAAATAACAGAGAATGTGCTATCTAATATCTCTTTATTGATACGACTAATGCTACAAATACTGAATGTCCGAGACAATTCATATATCTCATTTTTTTAAAAAACTAAGCATGTTGGAGTAAAATGTTTCAGACAAAAGTTATATTAGCTTAAAGGGAGGCATAAAACAACGGTAATGTTACGTTTACAGATGGCGCCACTTTCGATCCTATTCACTGATCGTTACTTTTCTTAAATGGAAACCCTTTTTTTTTATCATATCAACCCTTTTGCCCATTAATCTGAACAACTTTTGTCCGAAACATTTTTTTATTTACTTAATATTTTTTTAGATATTTAAGGAAAACTCTTTCAACATTTAACTTACGATATATCGTTAACTATTTGTCGGAAGAAAAAGTGGCATTAGACTTTTTTATTCCACTTAGTCTCTAGAATATATTGTTACAATAGTGCCCTGATTTTTTGTTAATTAGATGATTTTGAAATTTCCAAAAGCCGATAAGTTAACAAAAATTAGGACACTATTGTAACAATAGTGTCCTAATTTTCATTAATATTCATTCAATATTCTAGAGACTAAATAGAATATAAATGTCTCATATCACGTTTCCTTCCGACAAATAGTTAGCGATATATCGCAAGTTAAATGTTGAAAGTGTTTTCCTTAAACATTAACAAAAATATTAGGCAAATAAAAAAATATTTCGAACAAAAGTTGTTCCAACTGAGTGGCAAAATAAGATAATACAATAAAACTTAGTATTTCCATGTAAGAAAATAATTATTAGTGAATTTCTCGAAAGTGGCGCCATCTGTAAACAAAACACTGTCACTGTCTTATGTCCCATTTGAAATTATATAACTTTTGTCTGAAACATTTTTCCCTAAAATGTCGCGTTTACAAAAAGAGCGTGGAACGGAGACGTAAACGGGAACGTAGGGCGGCCATTTATACGGAAGCGTAGGGCGGCCATTTATACGGGAGTGTGAAGCCGAAGAAGTTATCAAGTATTTCTTAAATATCTCAGAAAATGTCAGGCAAATAAAAAAATATTTCAGACAAAAGTTGTTAAAATTAGTTCGTAAAAAAAGATGGTATAATAAAAATTTAGAGTTTCCAATTAAGAAAAGCAATGATCAGTGAATATCTCGAAAGTGGCACCATCTGCAAACATAGCATTACTGCTGTTTTATGTTCCTTTTAAAATTATACAATTTTTGTCTGGAACATTTTTTTATTTGCCTAATATTTTCTGAGATATTTAAGGAAAACTCTTTCAACATTTAACTTATGATATATCGCTAACTATTTGGCGGAAGAAAAAGTAGTATTAGACTTTCTTAGTCTATTTAGTCTCTAGAATATAGTTACAATAGTGCCCTAATTTTTATTAACTTATCGGCCTTTGGAAATTTCAAAATCGTCAAATTAACAAAAGATGAGGGCACTATTGTAACAATATATTCTAGATATTAAATACAGTGAAAAAGTCTAATACCACTTTTTCTTCCGACAAATAGTTAGCGATATATCGTTAAATGTTGAAAAAAGTTACCAAGTTTTCCTCAAATATCTCGAAAAATAGTAGGCAAATAAAATGTTTTAGACAAAAGTTGTTCAAATTAATTGGTGGAAAAAGACGGTGTAATAAAAAGTTCAAGTTTCTATTTAAGATTTTTATGTTGATCTTGACTGGGCTTTTCGAGGTTATTGCAAGATCAAATTTATGACATCGGTAAATAGATTCTTTAAAGCCCTACAACTATTGTCTGAAACATTTTTCTCTAAAATGTTTCAGATTAATGTGTTTACGAAAAAAATCGAATGGTCCGTTACTTTTGGGTCACCCTACATATATAGGGTGTTTTAAAAGTTTCAAAACGGTCAATCATCTCGAAAACGAAACGTTTCTGAGAAAAATGTTTCGAACCAATGTTGTAGAGTTTCAAAAAATCTATTTACTGATGCTATAAATTTGACTTTGGGATGATCTTGAAAAACCCAGTCAAGATCAACATAATAATCTTAAATGGAAACTTGAATTTTTATTACACCGTCTTTTTCCACCAATTAATTTGAACAACTTTTGTCTAAAACATTCTTTTATTTGCCTAATATATTTCAAGTTATTTGAGGAAAGCTTGGTAACTTTTTCAACATTTAACTTACGATATCTGGTTAACACCTTCGCCGATTAAAATCGCTTGAGTAATGATGGGAGTCCATTGTACCTGATTGGAGGAATTTTCCTCACCACTTTGATTTTCGACCAATGAACAAGCCAACCTTCCCTCCACCCCCCCTCTACTGTACAAGTTGTACAATTTTTCAGTACGTACCGAGCCATGCCGGGCGCGCCGGTACTATTGCACGTACCGTACAGAGCAGTCAAAGATACAATAGGACCAGGTGCTATTGCTCTGTACTCCTGTATTTTCGTTAACATATATAGAACGGGAGGTTTTTTTAGCGCGATCTCGCGCTTCATTCGATCGAGTCGAGTCGATCTTCCTCGAGAACGTCTTCCTCGTGACATGCGGATCAAACGATGCAAAGTCGACGCAAGTCGATGCAAGAGTGGAGGACGACGATCGTGGAAGAATTTCGCTGCCACATACGTGGGAACTTCGAAGCTCAAGGTCCATGCGATTCGTGCGAGGACGTGCGATATAAACGAACGCAAAGGCTCTCGATGTGAGACGGGTAGAGATCTGCTGCTGCTTGTTCTTCTTCTTCTGAGCTTCTTTTCCTTTTGTGCACGCACGCGATATTTGTGGGAGGAAGAAATGAGTAGAGATATATTCACTGTTACATACGGATAGTTCAATTATCAGTAGTTTATTGCAATTTATACAGCAAATTCGAATATTCCTCAAATATTCCGCAGTTTCGATGTAAAAAGAAGGGGAGAGATGAATCGTTGTTGTCATTTCTACCGCTGTTGTTGCTGCTGCCGCTGTCGTCATTATTTTCTTCAATCAGCGTGTGAATCCGTTGATCGATGAGGGTGAGTAACGTTCGCGCTACGTTTGGTCAGAATATCGAAACAAAGTTTGGGTACAATATCCTGTTGCATACGATTCACGCCAAGGTCGATATTTTGTTCGGCATGACTGCGCAACACGTGATTGCGCAACTCTGCCGTTTTCGTGAAAGGTATCGCAAGCATCGCACATTTCGTAACATATCGCAAAATCGGCAGCAGCGATACTATTTCTCAAATATCTCCCGTAACCGGAACAGCAATTAGTGCGATGATAATCGAGTCCATTTTGCTGTACAAATGAAGCATCGCATCGATCGCACGGATACATGTTCAGTCGATAGTGCACGCGAACATGTTGCAAATAATGAAACGTCTTGTCGAAGCTACGCTCGAAGACGCAGCAGCGCAAAGCACCGCTATTGTCGCTCGATGTCGTGGATTGTGAGTGGACCACTGCCGCTGTCTGATACAATATAGCGACGCATTGTTGCGCCAAGAGACGCACTATCATCCCGAGCGTTCGCCTGTGCACATAAATGGTCAAAGTTTCACATGTGCGCCACTGTCCATCCAGCGCGACGTCGTAATGGCGGCGATAATTGCGAGCCATTTCGCGCGTCATGTCCCAAGTCAGATCGCTCACATGTTCTATAGTACGACAGAAACACTTTGCCACAAAAACGCAATAATCGTTTGTAGCTGCACTGTTCGCTGCCGTTGTCACCGACGTTAGCAGGTCGTGTCAGTGTCCATCATAGCTCGCATTACGTTATTACCGAGTCTTATCGCGTGTCGATAGAGTCGTAACTCATCCACTTGGTCACGTGACGCTTTCAGAAACCGTTCTATCTCCTGGAACGAGTCGTTCAAGCAAATAGCTAATCCGTCGACACCGTGGCAACTTTCGCGGCGGTGCAAACACGTACTCATTTTTTCTCAGAGTGCTTGAGCGTCCAACAAATGATTCAACACGTCGATCAGTGTGACCGGCGTATCTGCCTCCTCCTCCTCGTCGTTGCCGCCGCCGCCGCCACTGCTGCTATTGCTCCATGACTCAAGCAAGTCGTCGAGGACGATGGTATAGTTCACGGCGTTACGATTTGCGGCGAACAAGCTCAACAGCTCAAGTTGGTTGATGTTGAGACAAGCTGTGCGCAGAGTCGCGTTAGTTGACTCCAATTTCAGCACGGGCAATAACGTAACAGCGGAGCCCTCGTTCGCGCGGTAGGACGAGTCGTGCCCAGCGAAAGTATTCGTCAGATAGAAAAATCGATCGCTAACCCGATTATAAATATACCAACCGACCGGTCATCACAATTAGTCTGTCGTATTGCCGTTTTGTCATATCAGCTCGCAAAAGTGCGCGGCCATTGGTAGTCCGACTTTTCGTATTGCGATCAATGACACTCTGCGCATACCACCATGCATTGTGCGGCATCTCGAATACGAGCGGCCTAACAATTACGTCACTACTGGTACGCTCTTGGAGCCGCCGCTGACGATCATATTGACCGGCCACCTCGTTCAGCCGCTTCTCATCGTAATGGAGACCCACCATTACTACTGAATACGCGATCGCGCAAACGAGCACGAAGATAAATATTGCTGCAAAGATAGATAGTGTAACATCCCGCGTCTCCCTAAGGATCGCGATCCGCTTGCCCTCTATTTATTATGGTCTACCTGCTTACACCGGCACTATCAGGGATGTCGAGAGCCTTTCCGGACAGATGGTGAAAGAGGGAAGTAGGGTAATAGTAGGTAGTATAATGATAATAATTATACTATGGAATTAACCTAAGGCTAGGTGAAGAAGAAGGTAATCAGACGAGAGAAAGAAGTATTATGAATTTATTCTTACAAAATAGATAAGGGGTAAAAGGTACACGGGTTTTCAGGAAGAGATATTCTTAATATATATATTTAGGCTGATTTACTAGTGTGATATAGATAATATGGTAGTGTACGAGGGGGTTCTGTAATGGAGTAAGATTTTAACTGGTAAATATAAGTTGCCCTTTTATTATTGAACTCGTCGTCTTGCGTTAAATCAATGACTTCTATATCGAGTGTTTCAGTAGTAGTGTGTCTATAATTGGACCGAGTTTTACGTGTGCATGTTGTAGAAGGTGTTAGTGATGGTGTTGACTCTGGTATAAAACGTTTCGAGGTAGAGTGTAAGGGATGTGGAGAGAATTTAAAAGTACTGATGAGATGGTTTCGCATTAAAAATTTGACGTATGATGAGGGAATCAGTTCGCGTCCCGTGACATCGTGTATGATCCTTGGTTTAGAGGGTTCCATACATAAGGATAATATGGCAGCTCGACAGCAGGCCTCCTTTCGCAACTGCCGTGTCTTTTGCTCAGCGCCCCCGCGGTGTTTGTTTGGCATCTAACGGATTGAGTTTAAAGAATAACATTTTTGGTCGAATAAGTTAGAATAATAATTGATAAAGTTAATTATTGAGTGAATAGTACTTTTATGACTTAGTTATCCGTTGCCAGAGTACTATAAAGGTACTAATAATTAATGCTTACCAATGCTTCGGCAAGGTTAGGTTATGTGAGTTGTAGGTGAAGGATAATTGAGGCGGGTGGCGGCTGTCAGCTGCGCCCCTGAGATTGAAGGATGCTAAGCACTGTACAGGTTATTAATTCGCAAGTGAAATTTTCTGATCTTGTTGGAAAAAAGGGATGGTCTTATGAGTTGGATGGGATGGATAGGATGCTTGAGCCGAGTTGCACCTGTGAGGCGCTCCTCAGTCTGGACAAGGATAGAGGCGGGTAGCACCAGTAAGGCGCTTCTCTAAAGGAGGGCAAGATCTATGCTTAATAATATAAAATTCAGATTTAGTGGTTAATGGACTATAAATCCCTCTGGCAAGAGATGTTAAGGCACCAACTGATTTAAGTAATTGAATAAAAAGGATAAAGATTTATGAATGCTTAATATCTTTCTTTCAAGAAAATGCTCGAATAAAAGGAAAAAGGCTGCCGATAAAACAAGGATGCAGCATAAAATTAAAATGCTTAGTAGAAAATACTGAAAGATTATATGCCGATGCAATGGCATATGTTCGCTGTACACGAGAATCGGTGATTTTAATAGAGTTACACAATAGCAAGTAATACAGTGAGGTATTTAAGGCGTATGCCGATGCAATGGCACACGTCTACGCTGCGACGCGATTTTCGCTCGCCGTCGGCAAACAGCCGCCGGTCCACGCGTCTCGGCCGTTCATACTCTCACAAAGTGGTTGGGCGCCAGATGCAGCGGACTGGGCCCCGATTGCAGTTACATGGCACCGGGGCCCCGACCCAAGTCCCTTCGCAGCACTACCCGGGGAGGTTTTAGCCGGTAGGAGTCCGGCATAACCCTGGCCCTTCTCCGAGGGTCAGGGTATCCATGATGGATTTCCTCCTCGTCAAAAAAAAAAAAAAAGGTGCAGCGGACTGCACCGATCACCAACACGAAACGGAATGCCACCAAAGGGCCGAGATCCGCGAATTCGACGGGACCGGTAGCTCCTCGGTATTGTAAGTCGGTAGACGGGAGGGTTCGATCGGCAATCCGGGACTCAGTCGGGAAAACACAAGAATAGTACTGCGCGTTTTGATTATCTCACTTTTTATTCTTTCGGGAATCGGAACGGTCCGACCCCTCGATACGGTACACTCCGCTTTGCTCTCGCGAATTCGAGTCTTCGCCGACAACTAAACGAGACACGGTACGCCCGGGACACCGAAACAATAAAGCAGGTGGAAGGTCTTACAGATTCGGGAACCTCCCGGCGGCGTGATTCTTCGACCTCCTTCTTCTCCTCGCTCCTCCGCAATTTCGCCACCCCCTTCAGCCCCCTGGGCGTGTGGAACTCCACCAAACTCTTGCGGTACCCCAAACTCTTTCTCTCACGCACGGTAATCGGTATCCCTTTCTCTCGCTATCGGTAGACGACACTTCGGTCTTAGGCGATGATATCTCCGTAGCACTCGGAAGTAGACTCTCGAAGTAGGAGATAAGAAGAAGGAGCGAAACGGGAGTTCGCTCCTTTATTATTTTCCAAAAGAAAGTGTTTCGTCGTTCTTCTTTGTTGTGTCGAGCCACCCGTCTCTCCTCGTTCCTCGTTGGATCTCCCAATCCGGGAATCCTTCCGCGGATCTTTGTTTGCGATCCGCGGGACGGGTGCTCGGTCTCACTCTTATGCGTTCTCCTTCTCGCTCGCGCTCCCGCGGTCTCCTCGCCTAGGCCGGCTTTGTTTAGCCGGCGATCACGCTTCGAGCACGGGAGCGATGACAGTTTCGCTGGATATTCCTGCGGGCCTGTGGATACGGGAACGGCAGCGAGAATCTTTTAAGGCGATACGGGAATCAGTAATATAGAGAAGGTGGAGCATTCACCTGAGGTGGCGGTCCGGTCGATGGGTGACGTCCTCTGGTTCCTCCGGTCTCGATGGGCGGCACAGGAGGTCCAGGGGCACAGAGCTCGGGGACGCGGGACCGTTCCACCTGCACGCTCCTATCACTAACATTATTCAATACAGGGGAGGTAAGGCGGCTCCTCCCCCCCCCCGAAATCGCGCAAGGACCGAGGGTCGCACTGTGACGGGCGCCTCCCCGGCTGCCACGTCACAACGCATACATGATAAAATCAATTACAATACAATAAATGAGTATACATATATATATGTGGGTGGGGAAGGATGCACTTGATGAAAATGATTTATATTATTCCGATTTTTATAATAGATAATGTCAAGATACTATTGTTATTAAGAATATACTTTCGTCTAAATAAACAATGAGATTGTAAAAGTATTATTAATCTGAAACCTTAGTAACTTAATTATTTAATATAGAATAGTCTTTATGGCTGATTGTATTAACAGAGCATGGTATATTTTATATGTGCAAGTGCAGGTTACAGTTGAAATAGTGGGAATATTATATCAAGTACATAATTATACAAGAAATTGTAAAGGCATATAAATGTTTTATAACTAAAGTAGCTGGTGAGAGAGATAGATAGAAGGCTAACATGAAAGAACGTCTCTGTGAGTCCTTGTTACGAGGTAATTCTTATTTTATTCAATGTCTATTAACGAGGTGAAGGGCTAGGAGGTGGGAGTAGGCAGATTTTCAAAAGCAGAGTCTCCGGCGTTAGGAGTTCGCCTGGAGACGATGTCAGAGTGGTGGGATGCTACTGCTGACAAAGATTCTGACTATACTAAAACGGCCCTGTGCTTGGCACCGATGCCGTGCACGTGTGGCCCTGTGCTATGCGCCGTTGCCATGCGCCCGCAAGGAGGAGTGAAGAAGGAATAATAAGTGTGTGAGCGTGGTTCACTGAGTTGACAGACACTGGGGTTTTGTAATCACGATTTAGTTAAAAGAAAAAAAAGGAAAATTGTCCTTCTCTATATATATATATCCTAGCTTGTATAGCGTATACTTAAGGAAATCAGAACGAAATTCTAAGAGCTGTTTGACAAAACTAAAACCATAAATAATACACTGTTCAGATTATAATGAATACTCACATGTAAGGTAGTTATGAAACGACATGAACGAAATTTTCAGTGTGACACTATTGTATCTGTTAAATAATTCGACTTGGCATATAATGAATCGTCACTAGTTCACGCGCGTAACAATGTTCCTAAGACTAAATCGCGATTGTATTTCACTTGCGCGAAACGCGGTGTATGTGAGTGTAGTGTATTAAAATCTTAAGTACTTACTATTTATTTCAGCGGCTTAGACCTTTGCAGAGAAATCTCAAAGCACAGGCTTTTTATTTCAGAATATTTTCAATATTGTGCGGACCA
Organism: Harpegnathos saltator; assembly: GCF_003227715.2. Classification (NCBI taxonomy): domain Eukaryota; kingdom Metazoa; phylum Arthropoda; class Insecta; order Hymenoptera; family Formicidae; genus Harpegnathos; species Harpegnathos saltator. The sequence continues at coordinate 217,467 of NW_020229899.1, forward strand.
CTCTAACCAGGGCACAGCTCGAGCGGGGAGTCGACTTATCTGCACAAATTTGAGTACTGTAAAACACCGTGGACTTTCTGGCAAGTTTCCTAAGAAATCTTCCAGATTTTGAATAGCACAAAGCAAAGGCTCTGAAGAAGTTTAGGAAGAGGCTCTTATGCGAGACGACCGTTGTCCGTGGTGGCACGGACGCTCAGAGACACTTTTCCTCTTTGCGTCAAATTAACAATGATGTTTTGGAGGCACTCCTAAGAGGCACGTCTGTACTGTATGAACTTCCGATGTCGACTCTGCGGCGGGAGCTGCTGCCGGGGCCTCGTTCGGTCCGGACAGTGGAACTCGAGAGGAGGTAGTCTATATGGTAGGAGTAATGGGATTATATGAGAGAGACTTGGAGTAGGAGCGTTCAAGGTTTTTCAGAATGGAACCGAGTGGCGTGATGCTGACGAGGCGTCGAGACTTTTCGGCGCGCCGCCGGATGTGATAAGGAGTCATGGTCAACAGGATGCCCTATGTTACATAATATGGACTCGGGTTACTCGGGGATTCCAGAGCACCCTCGGTGGCCCGGTTGCGTGCGTGCTGTCACATCCGCTTCACCAATTGTAAGAGGAAGCACCACACAGAAATTTTTTTTTCTCTCGTTTTCTTCCCCCTTGGAACTACCCATAAATTTTTCTAAGTCCCCCGATCCATAAATTTTCGAAGTCTCTCAACCTAGAATTTTTCTAAGTCCCTCAATCCCCAAATTTTCTAAGTCCCAATTTCCAAACCCCCACTACCTCCCCATTCCAGAGAAAAATTCGACGGCTCGGGAAAACCGCACCTCAGGAACCGCAGAGCGTCCGAGCCTCAGTCTCAGTCGTGCAGTGATCTGGTGCAGTGCCTCCTCCATCCCTCTTAAGGTCTAGTAGTAAGTCCGAAATCTAACTTAGAATATTTTCGTGTTTTACCATATCCGAACTTAGAATATTTTCGTGTATTCGAACTTAGAATATTTTCGTGTTTTTGAACTTAAAATATTTTCGTGTGTTGAACTCAGAATATTTTCTCGAAACCTAACTTAGAATATTTTACCATATCCGAACTTAGAATATTTTCGTGCATTTGAACTTAGTATATTTCACCACATTAGAACTCAGAATATTTTCTCACACTTTCAACGAACCTCCACAAAGGTCTCACCGTGACAATACAATTACAACAGAACAACTCTATTTTCTTGGAAATTTAGTGTATTCGTTTTAGTTAAAATATATCCTTGTTAGTTCAAGTTTAAATTCACTCTCCCATCTCCTCCCATCCTGGACTGCTAACGCATTGGAATCGCCTCGTTGATAAACTAGCCGCGGATTCTCTGAAGCATTCGCATCATTAGAATAGGGGGCGTACAGGTTGTGGCTTGATCGCACCGCCCACCCGTAGACGCACAGGTTGCGGCTCGATCGCACCGTCTACTAGTCGCTCGAAGGCGCATAGGTTGCGGCTTGATCGCACCGCCTGACAGCATAGGGACTTCCGAATCGACCTCGCAGATACCGCTAGCCAGAGTCACGGGAATGATTCCAAATGCGCCCTGTACGCAGGGGAGGCCGTAAGAAATTCATCAAGAAATTGGAATACCAGTTAAAACATGGACAAGCTTACCACCCTTACCTAGGCATCGAACCCGACAACTCCGCTCCCGACGAGGAGCCTCCTCGCTCAACTGAGCTCCCTTGCTCTCCGAAATCTCCTCAGCGACCCGTGCCAGAGCACCCGAAAGCCAACGCTCACGAGTCATACCGCGTTAGTGAACTCGATTGTGATAACATACCGCGGTTACCGAACATTCGACTCGGATTCTCGCTAAGAGATCCGAGGCCTGCCTTCTACCGCCGATTGCGTGCAGAAATCCTCCACCGCTACTACGGAGCATCTACCCCGCCTCACACCAACCGTACCTGTAACGGAAAACCTCCGACTCTCGACCAGCAACGTGAGCATATACGCAGCTCCATGACACAGGTGTGCCAAATTATCACATTGGACTGAAGGAACGGGTAAGTGCCAATTGCTTCATACTCCGTGAAAACTCGTGTCGAGCCCGCCAGATCGCGCGTATCCCTGGGGAGAATCACACGATTCGTTCGACCCGAAAATTGCGATCTGGTCCCGCGTCCAGGCCCGAACACCTGCAGTCTAGTATCATAGCCGCGGCCGACCGGGACGTAACATAAAATTGGTGACAGCGGTGGGATACGAAAAGGGCTCACGACGCGAACTCCGCGATTAACTAGGCAAGCCCACTGGATCACCGCTACTGAATCGCGATTGAACGAAGTCACCCACCCCGATGGCGACTCGTAGTAAAAAGACCGATAAACCTGACAAACCGCACGAGATCTATAGTAAGGAAGAAGCAGAATTATTGTCTCTGCACATCCGGGGAAAGGAGCTACAAGTACAAAGAGAATCCGACGCGGTGCGTAGGGAACGTGAAGCATTCGAACGAGAACGCGAGCTTGCCCGACGACGCATCGAACAGAGGGAAGCCGCCCTCAATGACCGCGAATCAGAAATGTCGCGCAGAGAGACATCGCATGTACGTACGGCTGACCAATGGCCCGTTGGCGAAGAGATGTTGCGCGACATAGCCTCACTCCAGCGGGAGCCTCCGAAGGACGGACCGTCACCCCCTATCGCCCCTTACTTCGACGCTACTAGTGTACCCCATTGTCTCCAACATGACTACTCCCTCGAGATTCCCCGTATAACGTTCAAGGACGCGCTCGAATCACACTACGACGGATACAATGTGAGCTACGCGCAATTCGCCTCGATTCCAATTCCTGTAATAATTATTCTCACTATTTATCGGATACGCACGCGACTAGTAACTTAGGTACAATCGCTTGCGGTGCTGTTGATGCACTAGAGTCTGATACAGCCGCTGGTCCTCTTTCATCTCACAACGCACGAATTCTGCAATTACTACGTCTCTCTCATCTCAATCGCAAAGAAGCACGGAATATTGAGAAACTAGTATTAAACCATGCTGATAAGTTCCACATTCCCGGTGAAACCTTAGGGATCACCAACACCGCGCATCATTACATAGTTACAACAAACAATGTTCCGGTTCATGTAAAACAATACAGATTTTCTCCCGTCCACAAAGAAGAGGTAAACAAGCAAGTAACCGATTTACTAAAGAATGACATTATCGAACATTCTACTTCTCCTTATAACTCTCCCTTATGGATAGTTCCTAAGAAACCAGATTCGAATGGAAATAAACGATGGCGCATGGTAATAGACTATCGCCTGTTAAACGAGAAAACTGTAGGAGACGCTTATCCTCTTCCGAATATTACTGATATTTTAGATCAATTTGGTAGTGCAAAATACTTCTCTGTTCTTGATTCAGGTTTCCACCAAATCCCTATGTCTTCTGAAGACGCTCCCAAAACCGCCTTCTCTACTCCTTACGGGCACTATCAATTTAAGAGAATGTCATTCGGTCTCAAGAACGCGCCCGCAACCTTCTAACGGCTGATGGACAATGTACTATCAGGCCTTCAAGGCAACGAATTATTTGTTTATATGGACAACATTGTTATTTATGCTAATTCTTTGCATGAACACGAAATCAAATTCAATAAACTAATGAGTAGATTAGAAAAGGCAAATTTGAAATTACAATCAGACAAATGCGAATTTCTACGTCGAGAGGTAGCATATTTAGGCCATATAATAGGATCCGACGGTGTTCGACCGGATCCGGAAAACATAAAATCTTTAAAAAAATTCCCTACCCCGCACACTCAAAAGCAAATTAAACAATTTCTCGGATTGGCCGGATACTATAGATGATTTATACCTGATTTCTCGAAAACCGCCAAACCTTTAACGGACTTACTGAAGAAAGATAGAGAATATACGTAGCGTCCAATTCAGCAACATGCGTTCAACATCCTTCGAGAATCCTTGTGCTCGCAACCTATACTCCAATATCCAGATTTTACGAAACCTTTTAACCATACAACTGATGCTTCTGGCTACGCCATCGGAGGCGTTCTCAGTCAAGGTCCTATCGGACGAGACCTTCCTATTGCTTACACTTCACGCGCCTTGAACCCCGTGGAACAGAATTATTCTACTATTGAAAAAGAATGTTTAGCCATCGTATACTGTGTTCAATATTTCAGACCCTATGTGTATGGGCAAAAATTTTAAATAGTCACTGATCATAAACCGCTCATGTGGCTCCAGTCAATAAAAGATCCTTCATCCAGACTATGGAAATGGAAAACTAAACTCGCTGAATATGAATATGAAATACAGTACAAAAAAGGGACTTTGAACAGCAATGCTGATGCCCTTCCAGGAAATCCTATTATTACCACCCTACCCTTGAATTTTAACAACGAAGACTCCAACAAATTACTTTTCACATTTCCTCCTGAGCAACGAACCCCTAATACTAATGAAAATATACATCCTTCATCATCTCGAGACACACCTGACCCTGCCCCAGTTATAGAACCACCCAGGATACATACTCCTGTTACGCTACAAAATACCCACGTCGTACCAGAAATTGACACTGACAACGAATCTTTATTATCGGACCATCTGGGCGACACTAGCTCCGACTCTAGCGAAGAAATATTTGATGCCCTCTCCATACCCGCCGAAATAGGCGACGTCGTAAGAAACCCTTCCTTATTAAAAGTTAAACTCACTCGAGATTCCCTGATGTCACAAAAGAACAATCCCGTAGTATTTATAAAAGGTGACGGTACACCTTCTGAAAATGGCTCAAACGAATACGCAGAAACAAATAAATTACCGAGTTATACCAATATTATCCTTGAAAGAGCTAAAGTGAGTTCTATAGGGAAAAATGTTCTCATATCCTTGCCAGTAAAGCTAGATGACAGAATAATGATAGAGCACGAGAACATAAAAAATTGTATTACATCCCTTGTAGATGTAGTGAACGAAATGCAACTAAAATCTCTTTCTATCAAACGAACATATTACTTAGACGCTGTTACGTCCTAGAGGAGGAACGCAACCCTTTCGTTCGCGAGTAAGGCGAACCTCGTTCGTACACGCGTGTCAGTGAACGGCTCAGGGACCAGACGGGTCCCTTTACTCGGGCACCGACGTACGACGAGCGGTCCGTTTTTCGGTCAGGGACGCGAATCCCTTTACCGGGGATAGGACCATGAGTTGACTGTTGGAAGGGTATATGTGATTTTGAAATCAATTGGAAAAAAAAAGAAATATAACAGATTTATTAAAAATGAGTATAATAACAAAATTAATTATGGCGCGGTTTAATATAATTGTTAAATGACTGTGTATGTGTATGTGTGTGTATGAGAAGAGAATGGAGGAGGAAATAATAAATAAAAAAAAAGGAATATGAGTAAAGAGTTAGTCGGGTGAGGGGGAACGAGAGCGGTCAGGAGAATTTAAGGGGGTGGATAATTCGGAAAAAGAGACGGGAGAATACGATATTGAAGGGGTAGAAGGAGTAGAAGCGCGTGTAGGAGACGAGGGAGGACTAATAGGTAGACGTCGGAGTAGAAAAGGGGGTAGGAGTGTCGGATCTGGGTGAAAATCTGTTTCAAATGTAATATTTATGATGGAACGGAGATATTGCAGTTGGTGTTCGAACTCATATAGGTCTCTAGTCTCGTACACCGTCTCAAAGAAATGAAGAACTTGTTGGATGGATACCACAGAACGACAATAATGACCCACTAAAAATGTATTTCAATAAACGGGTGAACCAATAAATAAGAGTATATATATAAAAAAAAACAGAACTTACTGCTGATTCGGGATGAGTTGACAGAAGCAGGAGTGAGAATGGCGCAGATCTGCGTAGGTGCTCTCGTTTCTAATATTCGTATTCCGATTGAGGCACCAAATAGTCGTTCACTTATATAAAGAGGAAGCCCGCACTTTTTCCAAAATCCGAATGCTTGAATATTTGAATACTAAATATTTGAATGAAGTGAGAGTGCGAGTCTGAGCTTTTTCGTTTCCGTGTTCTTCTGTCTCTCAGAGTAGTAGTAACGGTAGAAGTAGAAGTAGAAGTGTCGCGGAGGTGGTTTTTATAGTGATAATCGGAGGCAGAAGCTATCAGGATGGGTAGAGAGATGGCCTTTGAGGAAGGGGTGGATTGGTCTTAGTGGGAAAAGTCTCAGCCATTAGCAAAGTTAAAAGACATCGTGGGAGGAGACAGTTAGTTTTTGGAGATATGAATATGGAAGGGCTGAAGGGTGGAGCGTGAGTGTCTCATAGTTTTAGGTGGATATATGATTGGCTGAATGAGTTAGGCGTGACAAGCGTGGAGGTGGTGGGTTCTTGAGATAGAGAAATGTATACAAGTGGCCGGCTGGAAAAATCAAAATGCCGTAAATCAAAGGCTGAGATCAGATTTTACGACTATCAGTGAAGTAGGCTTTGTTGGTTGACTGATTGGGCACATATGGTTTTGGATTGGGAAGATGTAAGTTTCAAGTTTTAGAGCAGGAATGCTCTGAGTTGCTTTGTTTCACTGAAGATTTATTATCGCGGAGTTTCAAATTTTTATAGCTGGGACGACGGACATACTTGGCGAACACTACCCAGGTATAGGTTTTTACAACAGGGCACTGTTTCCTGTTATGGAATTTTCCCGAATCGCCTTTCATTTGGCGCGACGGCTGTTCGCCAGATGGGTCTGTTTCCTAATTTATATTTATATATGTATATATTCCTATTATAGTTATATTAGGAGAATATAAATCCGCGAGAGGAAAGAATTTTTACTAATTAAATCTACAGGACGTAACAACGCGATACCCTGGGATTATGTACACCGGCAAATTTTGAAACACTTTGAAGACACATCCTTGCGAATTACCATATGCGAAGGAGTAATACAGACACCGAGGTTAGAAGATAGAGAAAATTTAATTCTGGAAAATCACGCGAGTGCTTTAGGGGGACACAAAGGTGTCACCAAGACTTATAATAGGCTCCGAATGTCATACTATTGGAATACAATGAAAAAAGATATATAAGCTTTTATTCAACAATGCCGCACATGTCAACTTAAGAAACTTACCCGCGTAAAAATCAAGCAACCTATAGTCATCACCGACACTCCTGGCGCTACTTCCGACAAAATTTCTATGGACATTATGGGTCCTTTGCCTAGGACCAATCTCGGTAATTCTTATATCCTCACTATCCAAGTCCTCCTCACTAAGTACTCTCTTGCAATACCTCTTGCTGAAACTACATCACTCACAATAGCTGACGCTTTTGTTAAACATTTCATTTGTATTTATGGAGCGCCGCGAGCTCTTCTAACCGATCAAGGTTCCAATTTCCTAACCTCCTTAATGAAAAATATTGCCAGAAAATTTGGGATACAGCAACAATACAAAACAACCGCCTATTACCCACAATCCAACGGATCAATTGAACGATCGCATCATATGCTGATGGAATACCTCAAAACTCAAATCACTCGCGATACTGGGATTGTTCGAAAATCGAGCACTCTGCTTTCCCACGAGCGTGCCAAATGCTTCGAACGAAATGAACGCCGGGACCGCTCAGTGCTGAGCGTTGAAGCGTGTAGGAAGTTAGCGGATGGAATAAAGGTGCCTTTACATGGAAGCGTCGAGCGTCGAGCGTCGAGCGTCGAGCGTCGAAATATGTTAGCATGCGTAGTAATTTAGTGCCAGCCATATTTGATGGAAAAAGGAGAAAAAGTTTTGCGAGACGTTATAAAAAATGTCTATTAAATATCGTTATCACCAATGGTTTTTAGAATGCAATAACATCATCAATCTCGAGTTGCACAGACGAAATGCTGAGTTATTTGCAGTAACATTACTAATTGCAAGGACAATAAGAGCTAAGAAGAAAAAGAGGAAGTTGTGGGTGTCAAAACTGTTCGCAGCAAGAAAGATACATGGATTTTACCATGCAACATTGCCTAATATAAGATTAGAAGATCTTCGTTTCAAAAATTATACACGAATGACAGCGACACAATTTGAAGAATTGTTCCGCTGTTCTGTTCCGTACGGCATCACGTGCCGTACGGAACAGAAACGTTATGTCATGCGTAAACCAATACATGAAGAGCAACATTTAATAGTGACTTTAAGGTGTGTATATTTATATAAACTAATAATAATGTATTGTAATATGTGACAAATGAAATCTGATGAGTCCTATCGAAGCACATTATATAGTTCTTATAATATTCACAGATATCTTGCCACAGGAGACAGTATGACATCATTGTCTTATCAGTTTCTCATATCGCTAAGTAGCATTTCACATATTATACGTGAAACATGTTCTGTTACATGGAAGCGTTTATATCCAATTATACTGCCACAATGTAACACAGACGACTGGAAAGAAATCGCAACGACTTCGAAAATAAATGGAACTTCCCTCACTGTGTTGGTGCGATTGATGGAAAGCACATTGTTATTCAAGTAATTCTTAAATTGAAAATAATATATATATTGTAACTCACTGAGGCAGTCTAATTGTATTTGATAATAATATGGTTTCAGTGTCCTGATAACGTGGGATCTGAATATTATAATTATAAAGGCAGTCACAGCATTATTTTACTTGTAATAAGTGATGCTAATTACATAATACGTTGTGTTGACATTGGAGCCCCTGGAAGGCAGGGTGAAGCAGGTCTCTTCAAAAATAGTACCATGGGCCTGTTATTAGAAAACAAGGAATTCAATCTTCCACTTCCGGAAGCATTATATGAAGATGGTTCAATTCTACCATATATATTGGTAGGAGACGAAGCATTTCCATTAACCGATTACATGATGCGACCATATCCAGGCAAAGACATGACATTACAGAAACAGATATACAATTATTGTTTATCGCGAGCTCGAAGAACGGTTGAGAATGTGTTTGGCATTTTAGCTAGCCAGTGGCGACTGCTAAGACGACCTATTCTAGCAAAAGTTGGAAATGTAATAAAAATGGTTCAAGCAATTGTCTGCCTTCACAATTGGCTCAGAAAGCATGATGTTGAGCGAGAAACATATGTAACACAAGAATTTGTAGATCGACTTCTAGCAGACGGAAATATTGAGGACGGCTCTTGGAGAAACAATGTTGCAGATTATCATGCATTTACTAACATTAATAAATGTACTTACGCAAGAGCGTATTCGCTGCGCGCAGCTAATATTCGAGAAGAATTCTGCAGATATTTCAATGAAGAAGGGGAGATTGGGTGGCAAAATGTGCAAATATACAAGTGAATAATATGTAAATAGTTTTATTATCATAGTAATATAAAGATGCTTACTAATAATAAATATCTTATAACTAATGTCAGTCTCATATCACCTATACTAGTGGATTAGCATACAAGTAATTGCGATACCGAAATATTATTTTAAAGGAAAACAGTGCTCTATAAATACAAAAACTATTAAAAATCAGTCTACATTAATAACAATACTATGACATAATAAATTACATATGTCTATACATAAATTAACGTTAATATTATATATTGTTAAATGCAGTTCAAACAAAAGCACTTGTCAGTATTATAATCTCTAATTATATTAAAATATGAAATAAATCTTATGACATTGCAATACGGATATTACTGTAAGTAACAAATACTGTATACTTATCACGTACAAAACTTATTTTGCAACATCATAAACGTAACAGTGTTAAAACATGAAAAGTATATCAAATTATATTCATACGAAATACTAAGGAAACACAAATATAAGAAAGTAAGAATAATGCAATGGCAATTGCCAATATGTTACCGAAATACACAATTATTCATGCTCGTTCTGTTTTTCTTTAGTAAGGTCTTGTAGAAATTTCTATAATAGCATATTCTGTCTTCATTAAATGTGAGCAATCTTTGTTTTATATAAATAAACATACCATCTAATGCATCGATTTCAGGTGGATTTGGAAAATTTATCATAGGCATATCTTTCTTACAAACTGCTTCAGCTATACGACTCACTGATGCACTTAAATCGTCTTTGACTTTAGCTCGTTTAAGAGGGGGTTCATTTGAAAAGACAATGTTTGCATATGTTTTTAATGCATATGAATTAACAATTACACATTTTATGATACACTCGGTCAGGTCAGCAAATATATATGCTCTATAATAATAGTAATACCTTCATTAATTTCTTCGCTGTTGCTTACGCTACTCTCTTCAGCAAGAGTATTGTTGGACTTACAAATTGGAACTGTAAGATTAGATATGGACCTGTACAATAAGATATGTTTGAAGTTAGTCACTATAATATTTATTATGTATATATTTTAAGTTGCATATAAACATTGATATATACGGCTTGTGTTTTGACACCGAACGTAAGAAGGATATCGCTTCAAAATGTTTCCATGGTTTTTGTATATGCAATCTTGCTGATGCACTGGGTTTTTGCTTTCAGCCACTGCTTTGCTATTCGTGTCTTTCAAGGATTTCCATTCCTTTTTTGCCTTTTCAGGACTCATATGATCTAATATATTTGTTACAATAAGTTACATAAATGTTACGAAACGCACCGATTGCATTGATTACGATGCACAATAGTAGCGAGCGGGCTGCAAGAAATGCAGCAGGCGTGCACGACAATATAACAGAGAAAAGAAAAGAACCTGAATGCTATGACCAGCTAGAAGTATGCGACACTCTACAGACGAAAAATTGCGAATGCCAGATCATCGAAATCCTGTACGAGGATTACGGCGGTTAAGCGACACGCACGAATTTTTGATAGGCTGACCGACATCGGATGATCCGCGACAACAAGAAATCACGCGAAAGGATTGTGACTAACAGCAAAACATGCGAGCACGAACGGGACACGTGTCGAGCGGTTAAAACATATTTTCACACCATTTAATATAATATCACCTCTTTCATCTGGTGATTCAGACTTACGTAATACCATAATACAATACATATGTACCATCAAGAGCGTTAGAGATATCTTTCCATAACTCTGCAACTTTGTGTCTGCCACGCATAGACAACGGCAGAGTGTAATCGTATATAGGGGGTCTCTTTCTGACTTCTTCGATTAACAATTCCTCTATTATAGTTTCGTTCACTGCTGTTGACACAAGTACTGATGTTTATGAATTATCGTCTGAAGGACAGCAATCGTTCATTGATAGATTGGACTTTGCCACAACTTCATCGTCTATTTGTATTTGTTTTTGCTGTTTTAAATAGAGTTAACTATGTGACACATTATTTAATACGAATTTTTCTTTGTCATCATATATTTTTTCTAAATATTCACCTTTTTCTACAAAGTTGCACACACATATTATTTATACTTGTCTTTAAAGATATGTACAATAGTTACGACACACACAATAATGACAATACTGTATATTATCATATAATTTAATAAATTATAAGCCGTACCATTCATCGGATAAAATATTTGGGCATCTAAATCCATGATAATATTGTACCAGTTGCACACATTGGTGATTACCAATATTTTGTTTCTCAACTGTCGCTGTGCATACGCCGCACGTTAAATGTGATAATATACAATATTAGAAATACTTATCTCGTTGAAGAGATATGTTAAAACAGAAATATAACCTATTTACCTCTACAGCAACTACTGAGCTGTTGTCACTCGCCATCTCACCATCGCAGTAGCGTTAAGACGCTGAAATCTGCATGGTTTAGATTCCTGCGCAAGGGTGATGCGCACGCGTTTGACGCTCGACGCTCGACGTTCACCATGTAATGGCAGCTTCACAGGCATGAAGGGTCGCCTTCAAATAAAGTTGATTTTGACTTACAGAAACGTTCAATTCACTTTTAATTGGTCCGCAAACACAACTGAATATCAAAAAAACCGCAAGTACACAAAAAAAGTCGTTATGACGGCGGTAGCTAGAACAATTGCGGGCGTGGTAACCTTTAAAATTCGGACGGAAATCTTGAATCCCTCGGATAATACTTCAAATGACGCGACAGAAATCTTGCCGAACGCTCAATTAGCGCCCTTCGGAACGGAGATCTTGAGCGCGGACGGCCGAATTTCGTGAGAAGCACGAGGGATCGCGATCGCGGTTTCACGTTCTCCGACGATCGGTTAAGAATGTGGACACCACAATCAATTTGAATGTCGACGTTTATCGACCGAAACGCACCGATTGCATTGATTACGATGCACAATAGTAGCGAGCGGGCTGCAAGAAATGCAGCAGGCGTGCACGACAATATAACAGAGAAAAGAAAAGAACCTGAATGCTATGACCAGCTAGAAGTATGCGACACTCTACAGACGAAAAATTGCGAATGCCAGATCATCGAAATCCTGTACGAAGATTACGGCGGTTAAGCGACACGCACGAATTTTTGATAGGCTGACCGACATCGGATGATCCGCGACAACAAGAAATCACGCGAAAGGATTGTGACTAACAGCAAAACATGCGAGCACGAACGGGACACGTGTCGAGCGGTCACGAAACAGAAACATTGAACTTATAATAATCACCGCTCGAACACGCCGATCGGTCGAATCCCAAACGGGGATGAACACTTACATTTAGCAATGTTCTCATACAACACAAGTATTCACGAAAGTACTAAATACTTTTGAATTGATTTTTGGCAAAGTACCTAGACTTCCTTCCTCTTATGTTCCAGTTGAAGATTACTGTGAACCAACCTACACCTCTTACCTCACCGATCTTTTTAACAGACTTCAAGACACACAACTAGAGGCTAGAGAAAATCTAACGAGGTCAAAAGAGAAAAACAAATATTACTATGATAGGCGCCAGAAACCCTGGAATTTTAGGGAAGGAGATACAGTCTTTTTATTAAAAGAACCTAATAAAGGAAAACTCAGTTATCAATACACAGGCCCTTACAAAATTATACAAATACTCCCTAATAACAATGTTAAGATACTTTATAAAAATCATTTTAGAATCGTGCATGCGGACAAACTCAAGGTCTCGCACATTGACCCTGGATGAATGCTAATATATTGCATCTGTTTCAGGATGCATTGGATACGAGATAAACCTAGGTGCGCCTTTGAAAGCACCAAGGAACCGCAGTAGTTACCCAATCTCCGCATACCTGTGTGCCTTAGGGCAAAAGGATATTCTAACTCCCTCTTCAACATCATACTATGCTCATCCTGTTACTACATCGCCAACCCTATTGTTAATGACGATTATTACACATTTGCTATTTTACACGCTTTTGTTGATGGGCACGAATACGAACTTGAAATATGTCACATGTGCTTCGCCCCCATAACAGAGACACAGCCAATCTTAAACTGCTATTATTGCACAAAAGCTTACAATCATTTGCTAGAATTACTGCTACAAAGCGGTAAAACACTCGGCGACCTTGAAGACCCCATAGTTCTCCAACATTCACTACGTACCTATTGAACCATTTCACGACTAACACCAGCTCACAGAACCTATCAGAATCACAATGTGTATATGCAAAACCTTTAAACAAAAAGTACATCCTTTATTAACCTTCTTCTCGGGAATATATACAAGCCAGTGTATGACTACAGTCGCACACACCAACTACAACGGAGCCACCGTTTACTGTACCACCTGTTACTCCAATCTAAAATTTCCACTCGGTTATTCGTACGGCACATTTCACGGTTTTGTAGAAGGCAGGCCAAGTCCTCACTATTGTTCGCGTTGTCAAATATTAATCACCAAATTTAAACCTGTCACTCAATGTGCCGATTGTTCATCTAAATATTTAGGAGTAATTTCCGGATAACGCACACAAGGCTTCGATTTAAATAACCTATCTCACTCACAAGTCACTCACTCATCTCATCAAGGTTAACACATTAAGATCATAAGAACTAAGTTTACAATAAGAAATCTTATTGTAAACTTAGTAATAATTGAAAACGACACAGCCAGGACTCTTATACATCCGCTTTCCATAGCTTAGCATTATACGATATCCTACTCTACAATACACTATTTCTTTTTATACTACATCTTTTATATACCTATCATGTGCATTCATAGGCGGTTTACATACAAGCCACACGCGCTTATACATACATATTCTAGACTTACTATTAAGATGTGCATGACTGGACGAGGATATTCCTCCCACAGTACAGGATGTTTCTATTGTGAAAAATGTCACATGGAAAATAAAAGTCCTTATGACGCAAAATTGTCATTTTCATGGATTTATTGATGGCAGAGGTTGTATGGCAGCATGCCAAGTCTGCGAAAAGATAATGATCAAATTTTGTCCCGTCATGGACTGCGTTGAATATTTAACTAGCTACTTATTAGTTATAGGAAATCTACTTAACCAGGGGCATGAGCTCGCTGATATACGACTACTCGTTTTCGACGTCATACGTGATCGCTTACTAATACTAGAATTATGGCCCAGCGAACGGGAATTCTTAATTAATGATGAATACATCGAGCAATTGTAATAGCCTCGTTTTAGCGCTCATATATATTAAATCAATCCACATATACCGCAATATCCATATATTATTATAGTAACTCCGACAAAAGCTTAGGCCACTCGATGTGCATTATATGCACCTATTACATTAATTAATAAAAGCGTTTATATACTTACCCAATTTTACTTTTCTCCTGCGAAATACATATTTTATCTTTTGCTTTACGGACTATGTTACTACTACTTTTATTCGTATTCGTAACTACATCGCATGCTTTGATCAGATTCGATTGTGGAGGACAATCTTTGAATATAACAACAGTCTCCCTGCTAGAGGCTGGAGCGTGCGACATACAAGTAAAAACCACAAACAATACAAACGTTCATATACAGCTATTGCAGCTGTCTGAATACAACTATGCCGAAGTTAAACAGTGTAAAATCGAGATCAACCGTACGAACTATCATTGCGGTATGCACTCTCATATATCTGTGGTGCACAACGGGCACTGTGAATACTTACAATACGTGACTAGTGATCGGTGCAACCATATGCAGAAGGACGAGGTCGCCGTCCTAGGAAACAACGTCATCATCCGGACTCAAACCGAACTCTACGGTAAGCTACAGCATTACCCTGGCAGGAGAAATAGGAGTCGATGGCCACTGCAAGGGCATCCCCTACTCCGACCCTTACGGCTCATGGACCGACGTCGTCGTCCAGGGAGTCGCTACCATATCTCTACGATCCTCTTATGTACCAGTTCATATCAACACGGGAAAAATTCATCTTAAGTCAGGAACTATTTGCACCCTGAGCGACAGACACTGCGTCGACTCAGAACATGGCTACACATACTGACAGCCAATGGCTACATCCAGCTGCGATTTTCACCAGTACATTCTATACCAGGGACAAGCTATAAAAATTCAGGACGACTCGATCAATCAAAGGGACGACATCCCAGTTGTTGATCCCTCCACTGTTTATTCTCTCACCACACAGGACATCACGTTCGCATTAACTACCACTAAGGCTCAACAACTCTGCGGATATACAATCCTGCAGACCGAGCATCCCAAACATTTTATTGTAGAAACCACTAAAGGAGATACTGTCAAGCCACGAGGAAGCGTCCCTGTGGACAATCTGGACATCTTCTCATACGTCAATTGCAAATTTGTATACGTGGAAAAGCATGTACGCAGCCAAATCATCAGTCTTTATTACAACGTCATGAAGCAGAAGTGTGACCTAGAGCAAGAAGTTCTTAAGAATACACTGTCTCTGGCAACTCTTCTACCCGACGAGTTTGCCTATCGTTTAATGAAAGGTCCAGGATACATGGTCGTTACAGCAAGCGAAGCAATTCATGTCATCCAGTGCATTCCAGTCGAAGTAAAGATCAGGAGAACTAAAGACTGCTATGCCGAACTTCCAGTTACTGTCAGCAATTCATCAATGTTCCTCACACTGAAATCTCACTAAATACGGCACATTGAGGGAATGTAGTTATCAATTACCAACCTTATACCGTCTAGAGGACATTTGGGTACAGTTTACACCTGAACCTATGAGCGTCTTTCTCCACCACAATGCCTGCAGCCTACCACTACTATATCTTGGAAATATTTAACACCAGGACCTTTAGCAGTAAGCGGAATCTACTCGCAGCAGGACATCGAAAAGCTGAGGGACCACATCATGTTCCCCGCCGAAAAACCTGCCCTCTTGAACTCTGTCGTTAGAGGAATTACCGATCACACTACAGGAGACGGATCTGCCTCGTATAATCTATTGAACGAGGAAGATCTTAACAAAATTGCTTAAAGTACTGCCTCAAAAATCTGGGAAGGATTCGTCGCTTTTGGCTCCGCAGCTGCCGGAGTATTTGGCATCTTCATCGTCATCCGCATAATAAAACTACTCATCGATACTGCCCTCCATGGATACGCCTTTCATACGACGTACGGATGCAGCCTTCACCTCTTGGGAACTATATGGAGCTCCTTCACTCACCTCCTGCTGCACCTGGCTCATCGGCCACCTCAACGTGCCAACAAAGCAACGGTCGATTCTTCAACCAACACACCACTTCAACAACCCACTCCAGTCGAGCAGCAGCCTCAACCACCTCCAAGGTGAACGCCTAGACCATCCGCACCTTCACATCATCGAGGAGGGGCCGCACACATCCATCGCCTACAGAGAACTCAATAAACGCCTAAACCAGGTAGTCGTTCACGATCAAATTCCTAACAAAAGCTTCGGAAGTTTGCTCTTAAAAGGGGGGAGGTGTAACGTCCTGCGACGTACTCTCCATTATATTATTTTTTCGCCTTAAAAGCCAGAAAGCTAATAAGAAATATAATCAACTCCAGTTATCAAAACTATTTACTTACTATCAAAATCAAAGACAAAAGTCAATATTTCTTAAAATAACAATAATTTTAGAGAACCGACTCGTGCATATGAAAACCATTTAAAATTACTACAAATAGTGTTCTAACAAGATTCCTATGAAGTTAATAATTTAAAAGTTATAACCGTTTTAAGGTCTTGATCAATCAGAGAAAAGCTGGTTTTACTCAATAACTATAAGGCCTAGAAGGAAAATCTAAAATGCTAATAACAGCATCAAATTACCTCTATCCGACAGCCATATTAACTTTTTGAAAACATTAACAATTAATAGAAAAATAACAATGTTACTTACCAATAGACATCAGAAAATTCTAAAATTCATACACAGGAACTATTGAGACTCCAGTAACGTATACTTTCTGTTAAAACTAAGAAAAGTCAAATTAAAATATTTTTAACACCTACGTACCTAGAGAACATCTTAGTGAAACACAAGCAAGTGTCAGAATATTAATTATAAAAGAAAGAAGAGCTTAATGATAACAACTAATCTTTGGCCACCGATAGAAAATTACTTAAAGAATCAATTCCCAAAATTTGGTAATTTTTACTCGAAAATAACAAAACTCAATTGCTCATGCTCTAAAATCACTCAAATACTTTACTCGGCATGAAACCTCACTATTTTGGCTCTGCCTACTCTCAGATTAATAAAAATTAATTGTTCATCGAATCTTCTATTACCATAAGCTTCTATAAGGTCCAGAAGCCGGTAATTTATACATAGGAACCGTTTATAGCAATTGTTAATTAATTACCGACGCCAATAATAACGAAACCTACCCAAGGGGTCTACATTACCGACATACATAAGTAGAGAGCCCTATAGTAGAACTCAGCTTTGCCGAGAAACAATAATATAACAACAATAATAATAAGGATCCCTGTAATAAGGAATCCTATTTTTCCAATTAACAATATTATAAATCTCTACACTCTAATACCCACTGTTAACAATATGCATTTCTTATAATTCTCAATAACCACATTTAAACATTAATAACAAATATTTCTTCTATTATAACACATGCATATTGTCTTTATAAAATTATAACCAATTATAATATCCTATTTATATTATATTATATTGTAACGGCCGAACTCCGCGGTTCGGTCGCTGCTACGCGTTTCGCGCGGATAAGGCTCGTCGGAGTCCGGGTTCGGTGAGGAGGAAAGCAGCGAGACGTTCGAGAGTAATATAAGTACGTTAGCTTTATTCTATATTGAATTTGATACAGGAGTTCGGCCCCGAAGGCGATGTCGCGGGTTGCGTTTGTAAGGCGCGTCGGTGCGGTACGGTGCGGTGCGGTGAGCGGTACAAGCGCTCGTACAGACGGATAGGCCGTGCGGAAGGCGGGGCCTATTACGCGACGCGTGTAGATCGTAACGACGGTAACGGCGCGGTGATCGGTCTCGCTTCGCGACGCTGGGCGTCTCGGACAATTATCGCCCAATACTCGCTTCGGAATTGCTCGCGTAAAAATGGTCGCCGGACCGGAGATTTCGATTCTCGGTCGAACGCACGCACGCGAGTCGCGGGAGACGCGAGATGATTTCGTCCGTCGGGGCCGAGGACTCTCGACAGAGAAGGCGGACGCACCTTCCCTTTTCCCTACGTTCGTGGAGGAGAGCGACCAAGTGCTGCGGACACTCAGCGGAGACGGCGAACACACCGTCCCGGGTTCCTGGTCGCTAGACGGATCGCCTAAAGGCTGAGTACGCTCAGCGGAGTTCGCCGACGGGCGAACCCCTGACTCGAGGCGGCGGGTAAAGGCGAGATACTGTCGAGTACGCTCGACTGAGCACGCGTACACACGAGCCCAGGAAGACGGGAGACGGCCAAGTATCGAGAACGCTCGATCGAGACTGCGGACGCACAATCCCGTGTTCTTAGTCGCCGGTCGGGTAGTCGGAATACGGAAAGCAGAGCGAAACGGTCCGTATATTCTCTCTTTCGGCATACAAGAGTCTAGATCGAATCGGCGGTACGGATCGGTCTGGTGTCTAGGAGCTCGATCGCCGCCGTTTTATAGTTGTTCGCGCTACGATTGATACGGCGGCGATCGAGCGGCGCGCCTATCGGCGCGAGGCATGGTGACGGCGCGTGATCGTGGCCGCGCGCGCTAGCGGCAGCGCGTGATCGCCGCGGCGCGCGATAGCGGCGGCGCGTGATAACGGCGGCGCGATCGTCTTCGCTATTTTAGGGTGGCGCAAAGCGCCGTTCTTCGGCCCGACAGGTGGTCGGTCGGGCCGGTAGTAACGAGGTGCATCTGCGCCTCGTTACAATATAATATATATAATATTATAACATCCTGTTATGCTACTCATATAACACTAAATTAGGCGTATATTATAACTTCAAGAATCACACACACGCTATATTAATAATTATATTAATATTATAATAGCACATAAGTACACAATTACGTTAATTAATTAATAAGGCTGGCGACAGGAAGTCTGGGAGATAAGCCGGGCGAGAAAAACAGGCCACCGTGAGCGCTCTGGAATCCTCAAGTAATCCGATTCCATATCAGGTAACATAGGGCATCCTATTGACCACGCTCCTTATCACATCCGGCGGCGCGCCAAGATGTCTTGACGCCTCGTCAGCATCACGCCACTCAGTCCCACTCTGAAAATCCTTGAACGCTCCTACTTAAAATCCCTCTCGTATATTCCCATTACTCCTACCATATAGCCTACCTCACTCTCAAGCTCCATTGTCCGGACCGAACGAGGCCCCGACGGCAGTTCCCGCCGCAGAGTCGACTTCTACCTTCCAAGCTGTAAAGACGTGCCTCTCTAGAGAGCTCTCAGTCATCTGTCAGATTTTATTGTGAAGCGGACGAGTGTCCCTAAGCAGACGTGCCACCATGGACAACGTTCTGTCTTACAAAAGAGCCTCCGACAAAGCTCCTTCAGAGCCTTCACTGAGAATATCGCGCGCATACTCGGGATTTTCTTAGGAATATTCTACGAGGAATAAGCGTGTCTTCTCAAATTTTGGGTTTTGTGCTAAGCGAATCTGTCGACTCCTGCTTTGACCGTATCGTGCTCCGAGCAGTTCGCGTTAGTACTCAGTTTACTAAATCAGTGAGCCTATTGTACTCCGAGACTTCTCAGCCAAGCTTAGGCTAACGGCGCAGCGACAATTTTTATATTCCATAAAGAAATCATAAGAAATAATATAATAATCGTAAGTACTCACTTTATTTCATACACTTCACTCACATACCACGTTTCGCGATCGACTTAGAGTCAGTGCATTACAACAGTCGCGAGTGATTTCTTAGGAACATTTCAACGCGAGTGAGCAAGTGTCTTTCTTCTTACAATAAGACGACGTTTATTTAATAATTTCGACAACGTATATCAATAAAATATCGTTTACATTTCGTTGACATTCGTATACATTAACTTGCATTTTAGATTACTCGCATTCATACTCTCGTATACTCGTTCTTTGTGTTAACCTGTATTTTGCGTACTGTTTTCCGAAATTTAAGTTATACAATACATAGTAAAGTACTAAAAGGAAGAGAGATTCCGCATTGTATTATCTATTTGATTTTACACATCAAAATTCAGTGCCTGTCGAACCAGTGAGCCACATATACATTATTCCTTTTTCTTTCCTCCTTGCGAGCGCGCGGCATCGGTGCAAGGCACAGGGCCATAGCGCACGGCATCGGTGCAAAGCACAGGGCCGTGTCATTAGATTTAAGATCCTTATCAGCTGTGGCATCCCACCACATTGACATCGTCTCCAGGCGAACTCCTTGCGCTGGAGACTCTGCTTATTATAACCAGCTTATTCCAACCTCCTAGACTCTCACAATCTTGACAGGCAGTGGCATTAACAATTTAATTATTTTTACAATAAAGACCCAAGAAAAGACGTCTCTTTCGTTCACGTACTCTCTCTCTCTCTCTCTCTCTCTCTCTCTCTCTCTCTCTCTCACACACAGTACACTAGCTATAAGATACATATATCAGGTGTGGTAAAAAGAAATCCATTATTTTTGCATGAAATTGAAGGCTTAAATTCTGTTGACCTAGGCCTGGCGTTGGTCGCATTTTCTGCAAAAAGGGACATTTCTTTTATATGACTTCTTTTATTTATATGTATTCTTATTTAACAAGTAAATTTTATTACAAGTTTTTATACTTCTTCAAATTTGACAGATACATGTATATATATGTCACTTCAAATTAATCACCCTGTACATGTATATGAATACGCTGACATATATATGTGTGTGTGTATACATACAAGTGTGAGTTAGTGAATAAGCGACTAAGAGTGTGAATGTATTATATATTAAATATAATATAGGTCTGTGAATACTTTGATTTATAACAAAATATAATTGTTTCAGATATAACATGCAAAGTGGTCACACGAGATGCTCGATGTGGATAAAGTGTCGCAAGCTGTATGTATTAGTGGGGGCGTGGGGGTTCCCCAGTTTCAGGTTTGACATTTTTTGCTACTAAAGCTATTTGTTCTTTAATATATCTCTTAATTGTTAACACTTAATGAATTTTCAGTGTAGCTATTAGGTGGAGGCTTTTTATACTTCTAGTAGAAATTTGAATCGTAGTTCTTAATTTTATGGTTACTGAGATATATCGAATCTCCTTTGATTGGTAAAAATTTTGAGTGGCTATAACTTTTAAACTATTGATTTTACAAGATTTTCGTCAATACAAAATTTGGAGCATTTTAAAAGGCCTTCCGATTGCGTTCATCGATTTGGTCAAATTGTTATAGTCTTAAAAGATATACGCTTTCATTCTTAATTTCGACCGTGAATAAACATTTTGGATGATTAAAATTAATCATGTTTCTTGTTAGCTTTCAGGTTTTAAGGCGAAAAAATTATAATGGAAGAGAGCACGTCGTGGGACGTTACAACCTGCAGAATTAACTGTACCGACTACTGTAGACCGACCTACGGGTATAGTGAACATAAAGGAAGTCAGGGAACCACTATTGAAAAGAAATGACAACCATGTAATTTTTATCATCGCTGATGGCACTCCTTTCGATAATGGAGCAATTGAATACTCACAAGAAGGAAAATTATCAAAATACGA
Source organism: Harpegnathos saltator (assembly GCF_003227715.2). Lineage (NCBI taxonomy): Eukaryota > Metazoa > Arthropoda > Insecta > Hymenoptera > Formicidae > Harpegnathos > Harpegnathos saltator. The sequence continues at coordinate 239,501 of NW_020229899.1, forward strand.
GTATATAACTCTCGAACGAGCAAAGGTAACCACCATAAGAACAAAGGTTCTAATTGCCTTACCTATAAAATTAGACAATCGCGTCCGCGTTGAGGCCGACAACATCAACAACTGCTTCAAATCACTTGTGGACGTTGCTAATGAAATCGGGATAAATTCCTTCTGCATACGAAAAACTGCTTCATTCGATGATTATCCATGGAAATATGTGCAAAACCAACTTATTAAATACTTCGATGACATTCCTATCCATATAACTATTTGCGAAGGAAGAATACAAACACCAAACCTGGAAGAACGCGAACAATTAATACAAGAAAACCATTCGTCAGCCCTGGGAGGACACAAAGGGATAATCAAAACGTATAACCGACTCCGAATGAATTATTATTGGAATACCATGAAGAATGATATACAGAAATTTATTCAGAGATGCAAAAGTTGTCAGCTAAAGAAATTAACCCGCGTAAAAACCAAGCAACCTATGATTATTACCGATACACCCGGAGCAGCATTCGATAAAATTTCCCTCGATATAGCAGGACCCCTTCCAACTTCAAACCAAGGCAACTCTTATATCAGGTGTAGTAAAAAGAAATCCATTATTTTTGTATTTGTAATTGTATTTGAAATTGAAGGCTTTAATTACCATAGTTAGAATGATCCGATTTAGGTCAAATATGCGCCGTTTTGTTCGATAACTTGTTGCCATTTTGAAGGTAATTTCATTATGCCTCTCTCATAGAAGCCCTCGTCCCTATTGGCAAAAAATTGAGGCAGTCGATTTTCACAAGCCTCTCGAAGCGAATTTTTCACCAGTAAAATTGTTCGCCATGGACAGGAACAGACGGTAATCACTTGGTGCCAGGTCCGGACTATAAGGTGGATGCATAAGAACCTCCCAACCAAGCTCCCGGAGCTTCTGGCGAGTCACTATCGACGTGTGTGGCCTGGCGTTGTCCTGATGGATCACAATTCCTCTCCTATTGGCCAAAGCTGGCCGCTTCTGGGCGATTGCTTCCTTCAGACGGTCCAATTGTTGACAGTACAGTTCCGAGTTAAGAGTTTTGCCGTAGGGGAGCAGCTCATAGTAGATAATTCCCTGCCAATCCCACCAAACACACAGCAAAACCTTCCTGGCCGTCAATCCTGGCTTGGCCACCGTTTCCGCCGGCTCACCGCGATTCGACCACGACCGTTTTCGCTTGACGTTGTCGCAAGTGATCCACTTTTCATCACCAGTGACCAACTGCTTCAGAAATGAGTCGATTTTGTTGCGATTCAGCAGCGATTCGCAGATGGAAATTCGGTCCATGAGGTTTTTTTGCATTAACTCGTGTGGCACCCATACATCGAGCTTCTTTTTGTATCCAGCCTTATTCAAATGGTTCCAAACGGTTTTTTGTGCAATCTTTAGCTCTTGGGCAATCGAAACAGTGCTTACATGACGGTCGGACTCGACAATGTCCATGATTTTATCGATATTTTCGACAATTGGCCTTCCAGTGCGTGGTGCATCTTTGACATCAAAATTACCGGAACGGAATCGACGAAACCAAAATTGCGCGTGATTGGTTGTTACAGTATCAGGACCATAAACACTATTCACATTTTCAGCCGTCTGGCTTGCGTTTTTGCCTTTATCGAAGAAAAACTGTAAAATATAGCGTATTTTCTCTTTGCTAGTGTCCATCTTTGACGCGCGCTCAAACAAAACTGAGTCAACTAATCACAAAACTGTCACAAGAGTTTTTTTTAGTACAAAATCTCATCTTTTTAACGCCATGGAACCCGATCGGACTTATACAACGCGAGATACAGATAACTGAAGCCATCTATTGGAAAAATAATGGATTTCTTTTTACTACACCTGATATATACAGGGTGCACAATTTATCTGAAGACATTAAAATATCTCGACAACTATGCATTGGATAAAAAAAGTGGTTAATGAAAGTTGTTAGTCTTGAAGGGGGACATCCAATGATACCAAACTCGACCTCCCATCCCACCCCCTGGGGGTAGGGGTTGGGGGCAACTTTGAAATCTTAAATGGAAACCCCCATTTTTTATTGCAGATACGGATTCTGCGCCACAAAATACTTAAATTTTGCCCGAAACTTTTTTTTTAATTCCTAATAGATGGCGCTGTAATCGCAAAAAATTATATTTTCCGCAATTCTCCAGAAATGATCATTGGATTGAGAAATAAAAAATACCTGTTCAATATTTTTAAATCAACAAGTGCCAACAACTCGTGAAAACATGGTAGAACGCATAAGAAACGCTTGCGCTGAAACTCCCGCAGATATCTTCTATCCTGTGTACAGTCATTTGAAAAAAGGATCAATAAGTATATTGAAGTTGAAGGTAAAAATTTCAAACACTTACTCTAATTAATTGAACAGTGAGAGGCAAGGGGACTCACATTAAAAAAGCATCCCGATCTGTAAGAGGCAAGGGGACTCACATTAAAAAAGCACCCTAAGGGAACATAAAACTACTACGTCCTCGTCGTTGTTCCTGTGTAACGCTAAAAGTAGTTTCTCGGAAAAATTCAACGCTATCTATCACGAATGAAAAGAATTGTTTCAATAAAAATTTCACGTACAATCTAATTCTGCAATGAAAAATGTGGGTCCCCGTTTGAGATTTGAACGTTATCACCCACCCTACCCCGAGAGGATGGCGGGGGGAATAACTTTTATTATGTTCTTTAAAAATATTGAACAGGTATTTTTTATTTCTCAATCCAATGATCATTTCTGGAAAATTGCGGAAAATATAATTTTTTGCTATTACAGCGCCATCTATCACGAATAAAATAAAAGTTTCGGACAAAATTTACATATTTTGTGGCGTAGAATCCGTATCTGCAATAAAAAATGGAGGTTTCCATTTAAGATTTCAAAGTTGTCCTCAACCCCCACCCCCAGGGGGTGGGGTGGGAGGTCGAGTTTGGTATCGTTGGATGTCCCCCTTCGAGACTAACAACTTTCATTAACTACTTTTTTTATCCAATGCATAGTTCTCGAGATATTTCAATGTATTCAGATAAATCGTGCACCCCGTATATTTCATGCATTTATGTATTTGAATTTATATATCCATTGTCTCCATTTTAACCTGCACATATACATTTTTAATTTATTATATTCTTATAACATTACATTATATTCAAGTTTATATTATACTTATTCGCATGTGTCATAACGGCTCAGTTCAGATAAATAATCCATTATTACTAATAAGCATACTCAATAGAATTATACGCTGTACCAATTTTTGATATCTTTTGATGTTCGCTATACATATATTCAACATATTATAATATTTTATTCAATGTGATTCTATCAAATGCATCCTTCCCCACCTACATTTCATTGTGTATTTGATTTTTATGTATGTTTGATTTCATTGTGTATATTCAAGTGCGCCGTTGCACCAGCGTGCGTATTACTTATTTCTTTGTGTAAATTGTGAACTTGTTATTTTATTGCAATTTCCGATTTGTGTGTATTATCTCTATATGCCACTGCACATGCATACGGTCTTTCGATATTTCGCGCTATGCATTTTAGTTACATCATGCATTCTTGTGGCATCTGTCACCATATTTCTTTTTATTGAACATTTCTATGGACACCAGATATTCAGACTTAATCGCGCGATATCAATTTTGTTTAATTATTTAAATTATATAATACGTTATTACCGTCTTTTGCCAGAAGGTCTCATAGTCATTCACATAATATTTAAACGATCTTGTCTATCATTAGGAAGCACCTCACAGGTGCTACTCGCTTCTCTTCCCTACCAGACTGAGGAGCGCTTTACGGGTGCCACTTGGTTCATTTTTCCCAGTCTTCCTATCCAACTCATAAAACTGCCCTTTACCCAACAAGATCAGAAAATTCAAATAAAAGAATTCATTGTTCGTACAGAGTCTAGCATCCTTTACAATCAGGGGCGCAGCTAACAGGTGGCGCCGCCACCCGCTTCTTTTATCCGATGTCTTTAGTCCAATACAACGTTATCTTGCTAAAGCACTCGTACTATGAAAGAAAATGAAACATAATATTAAATTATTTAATAATTATCCTCTGGCAACAGACCTTTCAGTTAACAAATTTTAGAACTATTCAGTCCTCAATACATTCAATTTATCTCTGACTCCACCTTAATTATATTCTACTATAATTTCAATGCGCGGTCACTATACTATTTTAAATAAAACCGGTAGATGCCAAATAAACATCGCGGAGGCCTAAAACAAAAGGCAAGGCAACTACGCAGGGAAGCCTGCAAGAGAGCGGCACTGCTGGCCCAGCACATGAATCCTGCGAAGCCGCGTATAATCAATGACATCAGAGGCTACAACTTAATTCCCCAATCGTACATTAAATTTCTTTAAAGAATCGTTTGATTAGTACTTACAAATATACACCAACACGCGAGTCTAAAATAAAGAAATTCATACCGGATCATTCTTCACCAGAGTCTGTATCGAGACCAGCAAAAACATCACACAAATCTATAATTGAAACCTTAGATGTAGAAATCATCGACCTCACCCAGGACGACGAATTTAATAGTAAAACAGCCACATATCTTTTTCAGTTTTGGAGTCTTATTCTCTCACGAAACCCCCTCGCAACTTACCTTACTACTTACACTTAACCAAAACCCAGGATAATCATATATTCACCAAATCCAACATATTATTGTAGAACACCGTTCAAAAATCACTTATTGTAACACACACACACACACTCATATCCTTAGTAAACGTATCGTTTCAATAAGCAACACCTCTGTAACTTACACTTTTTATTCCTTTTTATGCACATTTATTACAAATAAATCTTCCGCCTCTGTAATTTACATTTTTATTCCTTTTTATACAACATTTATTACAAATAAATCTTTCATACTCCTTCTCTTCATGTGCACATTTTCTTCCGCCAATGCATAATCTTAGAATAACTATTATTTTTACATATCGCCAACTATTCTAATAATTCCCTCCTTCACCATCTGTCCGGAAAAGCTCTCGGCATCCCAGGCAGTGCCGGTGTAAACAGGATGGCCTAAATAAATAGAGAGCAGGCGGATCACGATCCCTAGGGAGACGCGAGACGTTACACGGAATCCCTGGCCGGGCCTGGGCCCTCGCCCTCGGCGAAGGAAACCTGTCCGCGGCCACGTGCAGGGTTCTGAGCTGGGTGTCTCAGGAGAGGGTATTCCCCCCAGAGTGGAGGAGGGCCAAATTGGTCCTCCTCCCCAACGAGGGCAAGGCACCCGGGAGTGCGTCGGCCTATAGGCCGATATGCCTACTGGACGAGGCCGGCAACATGCTGGAGCGCATCGTTGCCGACCGCCTCGTCCAACATCTGTCCTCGAAGGGGCCGAACCTCTACGACCGCTAGTACCGGTTCAGGCCCGGAGGTCCACGCTGGACGCGATCCAGTGCTTCCGGGACTTGACTCGGGCGGTCGTGGAGGAGGAGGGCGGGTGTTGCTGGCGGATATCGCTAGACATTACGCCTTCAACACCCTGCCCTGGCCGGAGTCGGACCCTCGAACACCACAGGATGCCCGTCTATCTCCGGCGGATCCTGTCGGCCTACTTCGAGGACAGAGACCTCTTCCCTAAAGAAGGCGGGGTTCAAGGCCGACGCGTGATGGAGCGCGGTGTTCCACAGTGGTCGTTCTCGGCCCCTGCTATGGAACATCGCGTTCGACTGGATGCTTCGCACTCAGCTCCCCGCAGGCTGCCACGTCGTCTGCTATGCAGACGACACGTTAGTGGTAGCCGAAGGGGAGAGCTGGGGGGAAGCCCGCCTCCGGGTGGAGACGGCGTTGGCATCGGTGGCGGGAACCATCAGAGACCTGGGTCTCAAAGTGGCCCACCAAAAGACTTAGGCTGTGTTTTTTCACGGCCGGATCGGGGGCGCCGCCGGAGACCCGAGTTCTCATTGATGGCGTCCACGTCCGCGTCGGGCCGACGATGAAATATCTCGGCCTGACGCTAGACAGCCGATGGAGCTGCGGACCCCATTTCAGGGAATTGGCCGCCAGGGTGCGCAAAGCCGGACTGGCGGTAGCCAGTCTGACGCGTGCACAAGGGGCCAGGTTGGATGGCTCGCCGCCTGTACGTCACGGCGATGCTTTCAATCGCCCTGTACGGGGCGCCCATTTGGGCGCCACAGTTCGGACCTGCCGCGGTGGAAAGCGCGCGCTGCGGCAGGCCTTGAGGCCCGTATTGATCAGGGCGATTCGAGGTACCGAACCGTGTCGTATATGGCGGCGACCACCCTGGCCGGCGCCCCCTCCCGTGGAGCTCCTCGCCGAGGAGAGGCACACCCTCTATTGGAGGGTGAAAGAGCTCCGCGAGGAGGGGAACCTATCGGTAAGGGGCCTGAGGGGTCTGAGGCTCCAGGCCGAGGCCCGGACCCAGGAAAAGTAGAAGGACTTGTTGTCCGACCCCCTGGAACCCGGGTCAGCGACGGCCGAGGCTGTCTGCCTCTGCCTATCCGAGCTGACAGGCAGGAGGGGACGTGGAATGTCCTTTTGTCTGGCGCAGGTGCTGACCGGGCATGGGTGTTTCGGTCGGTACCTGCGCCGGATAAGAAAGGAGCCCACGCAAGGGGGAGTAGGGGAGTAGTAGCCTACCTTCCCTGCCTTCCCCCCGAGCGATCGGACAAGTAGGGACAGGGGGAGTGGTGTCCCAGTTGGGGCTGGGCCCACTCCCCCAAAACCCTCCCCTCCCTGACTAGCAGGGGGGGGGATAAGGAGGGAGGATGGATGTCCCCTCTCTCCTGCAACGGACACACCAGAAGGCCAACCTGCGAGGCAACCCGCCGGGGACCGCGCCCTGGATTCCCTCCGTGGAACAGGGCGCGGTACATAGGTGGCGAGGGGCTCCCGAAAGGGAGCCCTGAGGCCGGGGGGTTGTGGAGGGAATGCGGGAGCAGTTCCCCTAACTCCCTTCCTCACGGTCCGACAGGTAGACATCTCGCAGGGGTTTTAGTCTGTATGAATCCGACATAATCCCCGCCCCCAAGGGGTTGGGGATATCCATGATGGATTTCTCCTGCGTGACAAAAAAATGGATACTCTTTGCATTCGGCGATATGGATATGCTTAACTGCGAGGACGGTGATGTAGTCGATCAGAGATTGCGATTTACTAGCGACATTGTATTTTGCCGCAAGATCGCCGTCGATTGTCGGTCGAATGTGTACTTTCGTAGTCGCATAGAGCTGCGTTACGATGCCGATCGAGGCGTCATGTTGCACGTAGGAACCTTTCGAGCACATCCTCACATTTTAGTCAATGGCAGCAATAACAATCTAACCGTCATCGTTCCGCAGCGAGCACCTCGTCGCGTAACGATCGCCCAGGACAATGACTACGAAGCAGAAGCGGCCGACAACGGCGACGGTGACGAAAACGATTGCGAAAGGAGAAATGATGATAACGATTACGAAGAAGAAGCGGCCGACAACGGCGACGAAGACGAACCGAACGAGTACGCGTGCGACGTTTACGTGACGCATCGTTCTTGCATGGGCAAGCGAACGGCGCAGAGCGCATCTCGGAATCGGTTCTATTCAATCGATCAGCGTGAGTCGGCCCGTGGAAACAAAAGACGCGTGTCGATACGCCGAGACGCGGCGATACGATCACTCCGTTTCGCCCGTAGCGGAAACCTCGGTGGAGCTGTTTGCGCGCTTTGTCAGACGTCATGTCACGATGAGCACGTCCGAGGATGAGGCGAGTCCGGTGTCGAGCTCTCTCTACCGTGGCACGATCGCTTTCCGGGTCGAACAAACCTGAGTGATTCTTCCCGGGGATACGCACGATCTAGGCGTTTCCGTGACGACGAAAGGGATATTGAAATTTTAAAACTTACCCTCCTTCTTCTTGAAAATTTAATCCAGGGTAATCACTTCGGGAGCGGCGATGGCTCGTAGAATCGTGTGAGTGTAGGTATTGGAGGTCGTCGGGCCGGGCAGGTCCTGGTTATCTTCCTGCTCACTGGCTGATTTTTGGGGAAGTGGAACCGCCATGATAGAATGCCATGATCTTGGCCCTCAATAATTGATAGAACCGGACTCTCGGATCGCGGGCCGCGTTCAAATGCTCAAGATTCGGGAGAGGCGGGTATCAGTTCGAACTCGATTGGTTTTAAAGACTCGCGATGTTCGTTTTATATTAGGGTTTTCTAGTCGGAGGACACTTAGGACGTCGGAAGTGTTGTTCGTACTCGGGGTCAGGATGATATTCCACACCAACATAGGAGCTTGAAGCGGCT
>NW_020229900.1:0-23320 GCF_003227715.2 Harpegnathos saltator
AATATCTGCCTTCCACCTAAAAAACCATATGTAAGTAACACCGCGATCATCGGATAAAGTAATACTCTCCAACGAGTATGAGCATGTATGGTGCTCAGTTTTATGCGACTATCTTGTGATAGATATGAGCAATTTTATATATTAGTCGAACCGCGTCGAATTTTCTTCTCGCGAGAATCGCACGCTTTCCGGATCGAACATGAGATTGATGACTTACGTCGCTTTGATATACGTTTGCAGGAAAGATTACAAAGACATTTTATTTTGTTGTTAGTACCGGATCTACACACATGTCCAAGATCAGAACTCCAAAGATGCTTACCGCAAAGCCTGGAATCGATGAAGCCTTACCTAGCGCAAGGTGTTCCGCTTTTGAGCATACCCGCTTTCGTGCCATATTATATACAATTGAACAAAATGATTTTCACAAATGATTTTATCCCTATGATAAAGTTTAGAGATACATTCATCAGCGGTATATCAAAGTTCAGGATAAGTAAAGTCAGGTAAGTAATTATTGTCTAATAGATAAACACATCGACAGATCATTCGCTAGCATTAAGGGGATCCTGGAGTCGTCAACGAACTTGCAAAGCGTCTATAACGTAGAGGCGATCATCAAAAAGTAGGGAACGTTATCATCTGTTATCGACGTTAGTGAATTTTGGTACACATATGTGTATATATATTTACATAGTATTTATATAGTAAAGACAATTGCCGGATAATTGCTGATGCGATTATGCTATCCTTTCATCGCATTTTTCCATATATATCTTTTCTCACAGACTTCGGACAAATGTGTGTGTGCATTGTCATTTCGACTTTTCTACACATAGATCTTATATGAATGTGAATGCGACGTTGCCGATATTTGCCTTCTCTCCGAAATGTGCATTTTGCTGCTGCTTCTCGGATTCTTCGATTCGCTGATATATATATAGTGTAACATAATAAAAAATAATTTAAGCAATGAATATTATTACAAGAAAATGATTCTTCAGAAATAGTATGCTTGTTTTCACGTAAATCGGCTTCTCACTTTATCGTGTCAGCGACTTCTTTTTGTCAAGTTTACGTCGCCCTGGCTTAGCAGTATTAGCAGTACGGAAACATTTTCGTACAGTGAATATTCCTATCAAAATAAAGCGGAGTATTACAAATCACCCGAGAAAAGCGATGGGAAACTATTGCGAATAGGACACCGAGTTCCTCCTGCAACGTTTACGTCGCACTGGAAGTACGGAATTGAAAACGCTTTCGGACAGTGAATATTTCTGTCAAAATAAAGCGGAGTAATTCAAGTCATCCGAGAAAAACGATGGGAAACTATTGCGATAGGACACCGACTTCCTTCTGCAACGTTTACGTCGCACTAGCAGTACGGTATTGAAAACGCTTTTGTACGGCAAATATTCCTGCCAAAATAAAGTGGAGTAATAGAAAACATGTTAGAAATACGATGAGAAACTATTGCGACTAGAACACCGACACTTTCTTATAAAGTTTACGTCGCATTAGCTGCACGGAATGAAAAAGACTTTCGTATAGTGTATATTCCTGCCAAAATAAAATGGAATAATGCAAATCATCTGAGAAAAACGATGAGTAACTATCGCGATTAGGACAACGAGTCCTTCTTGCAAAGTTTACGTCGCCCTGGCTGTACCAAATTGAAAACCTTTTCGCTTCACATAATAAATATTCGTACGAAAATAAAAAATAGTAATAAGAAACGTCTTGGAAAAATGATGAAAAATTCGATGCGCCGAATTGAGAATTCTTTTATAAAGGGGAAGCACATATGTAGGAATATGAAACGGAGCATTGCTCAATATGAAATTAATATTCTATATCAGCCTAGAAAAACTTTATGTGTAATTGAAAATTTACGTCGTACTGACTGGACTGAATTTCAAATCCTTTTGCGTGGCAATGTTTCTCTTCATCTTTGCACGTATTTTGACTATGCGAAAGGGCTTTGATAAAGTGTAAGAGAGAGAGGATGAGAGAGAGAGTGTGTGAGAGAGACAGAGAGTGTGTGAGAGAGAGAATGAGAGAGAGAGAGAGAGAGAGAGAGAGAGTATGAGAGAGAGAGAGATTTTGTGAGAGAGAGTGTGTGAGAGAAAGAGTGTGGGATAGAGATTGTGAGAAATAGGGAGTGTGACAAAGAGAGAGTGTGAGGGAGGGAAAATGTGAGTGAGAGAGAGTGTAAGAGATAGAAGAGTGTGAGAGAAAGGAGAGTGTGAGAGAAAGAATGTGAGGGAGGAAGAGTGCGAGAGAGAGTATGTGAGAGAGAGAGAGAGAGAGAGAGAGAGAGAGAGAGAGAGAGAGTGAAGGAGGGAGATAGGGAGGGAGGGAGGGAAGGAGAGATAAAAAAACAGTGTAATAAAAAATAAGGGTTCCCATTTAAAAAACGCATGTTAACTTCCAAATGACCTTGAAGGTCATGGCCAATGTCAAATTCATGGTCACCATCAAGTCCGTCACTCGATTTTCTACAACTTTTATGTTTAATGTTTCTCATGAAAACTTGATCCTGCAAAGTTATCCTGGGAGTCCGGCATTTTTAAGACACTCTGTATATACACATGTATACCAAAATTCACTAACGTCGGTAACAGATGATAACGTTCCCTACTTTTTGACTATCGGCCCTATTATTTCTTTTCATTCACTCACTCATCCCCCTCCCTCTCTGCCTCTCTCTCCCCCCTTCCTCTCTTTCTCACACTCTCTCCCTCACACTCTCCTCTCTCTCTCCCTCCCTCCCTCCCTCCTCCCCTCTCTCTCACACTCTCTCCCTCAAACTCTCCTTTTTCTCTAGCCCTCCTTCTCCTACTCTCACCCGCTATCCCTAAACATCTCCCCCTCCCCCTCTCTCATCTTCTCTCTCCCCCTCTCTCCCTCCCTACCTCCCTCTCTCTCTCTCTCTCACATTCTCTCCCTCACTCTCACACTCTCGCCCTCCCTCTCTCTCTCTCTTATACTCTCTCTCTCTCTCTCTCTCTCTCTCTCTCTCTCTCTCTCTCTCTCTCTCTCTCTCTCTCTCTCTCTCTCTTTCTCTCTCTCTCTCGCTGTCCCTCTCTGTCTCTTTTATTTACGCGCGCGCCATTCTAGCTGATTCATATAAAGTTTAGAATAAATATTAGGTGCGCAACTAAGTTCTCGCTGTTTTTTTGATGAAAATGCAACTTTATTGTGAAAAAATGGTTACAAATGAATCATTCAAAATATTGCCCATCGCTAGCGACAACTTTTTCCCATCTTTCTGGCAGAGCTCGAATACCGTCACGGTAGAAGTGTTCGTCTTTTGAGGCTATCCACGAATCAAGCCATTTTGAGATGTCTTCGTATGAGCGGAACTGCTGATTAGCCAGACCATGTGCCATCGAACGGAACAAGTAATAATCGGACTGCGCAATATCTGGGGAATATGGCGGGTAGGGTAGGACGTTTCTAAGTAGGTTTTAACGGGTTTGGCAACGTGAGGCCGAGCGTTGTCATGCTGTAGAATCACTTTTTCGTGCCTCTGCTCGTATTGTGGCCGCTTTTCGCGCAGTGCTCGGCTCAATCGCATCAATTGAGTTCGATACCGTTCCCCAGTGATGGTTTCATTCGGTTTCAACAGCTCATAATAAATAACACCGCCTTGGTCCCACCAAATACACAGCAAAACCTTCGCAGCGTGAATATTCGGCCGAGCCGACGACGTAGAAGCATGACCGGGCAGTCCCCATGATTTTGTTCTCTTTGGGTTACTGTAATGAATCCATTTTTCATCACCCGTAACGATGCGATGAAGAAAACCCTTCCTTTTTTGCCGCTGGAGCAGTTGTTCATAGGCGAAAAAACGACGCTCAACGTCTCTTGGCTTCAAATCATAAGGAATCCAAGTTCCTTGTTTTTGAATCATTCCCAACGCATGCAATCGCTTGGAAATGGCTTGGCGGGTAACTTCTAAAATGCTGAAGCAAGCTCTTTTTGCGTTTGGCAGGGATCCTCATCGAGCAATGCCTCCAATTCAGCGTCTTCGAAGGTTTTTGGCCTTCCTTCACGCGAACGGTCGTCAACATCGAAATCACCGTCTTTGAAGCGACTTTGAAGCGACTTGAACCAATCACGGCACGTTGTTTCACTTAGAGCAGCATCTCCGTAAACTTTTTGGAGTTCTCGATGCGCTTCAGCCTCCGTTTTCTTCGAATGAAAGGAGAAAAGCAACACTTCCCGCAAATGACGAATATTTGGCACAAAATAAGACATTTTCACACAACCAAAAGTATATGACGCAAAACAAAATCACTAATGTGTCAAAGCGGTTTGTTTACCATATGTCTAAGCTTGGTTCATGACGTTTTGTCACAATCGACCACTACTGGAGCCATCTCTTGAAAAACAGCGGGAACTTAGTTGCGCACCTAATATTTCCATCAATTAATTTCAAAATCACCCCACCCTATCCAACAGTCAACTCATGGTCCTATCCCCGGTAAAGGGATTCGCGTCCCTGACCGAAAAACGGACCGCTCGTCGTACGTCGGTGCCCGAGTAAAGGGACCCGTCTGGTCCCTGACCCGTTCACTGGCACGCGGTTACGAACGAGGTTCGCCTTACTCGCGAACGGAAAGTTGCGTTCCTCTTCTAGGACGTAACAATTTCATAGATTGCGTTTATTATCGTCGCCGTCGTACATGCAATCTAATGGTAATCTCTTCTCCTTGAAAATCGAGCGATTGTCCTTCTTGATCAACGACACGCACCGTTAAATCTGCAATGCTCCGTGCGATGATTGGAAGGTAAATGACACGTGCCGGCGTTTTCAATATCTTATATCCTAGTGGCACCTTAGGCGAGAATTCATGTATCGTATGTACACGCATACTGTTACTGTACGCACCACTGACAACGCTGCATTCTATATGAATGATATTAATATTGACAATCTTAATCGGTGCGTCCGATTAGTACCATCGGTGCGGTTCTAATACACGACTCGATGAGAATCCTAAAAGCGAGCCAATGTTGTTTGGCTTGCTAAAATTTATTCTATAAGCACATTTTATTTCACTCTTCATCGTATTATTATTGGCACGTATTATTATTGGAATTATTATAGGATATTCATTCGCGTCATCTTTACATGGATTATTTTTGGAACGTACTGTTTTCTGTGCATGTGAAATTGCATTTTTTAAATATTCGTATATGGCACGCAATTCGTACGATCCTTCAGGAATCGTAATTTCTTCGTCGTTAGCACCATAATAAAATTTATTATTCGACGAATTTACATTTTGTATCGTATTGTATGTTTCGAAATCCGTTAAACCGAGCTCGTAATCACCGTCGCTCAAATCTATAGCGGGAAAGTAGCTCACCGTAAGGGTGCTACTGTTGCCAGTCAACGTAAGCATTAGCGACATGTTCGCAAACTGCCAAGCGAATACTGACTGCTGTTGGTGGAATGTTGTCATTTAAATCCATATCGATCGTCTACCGTTTGGAGAAACTGTAAACACAATTGTCCGCATATGCTCTGACTGTAATGTTGATAAGACGTGCGATTGCACACAATTTTCACTACATCTCTCTCAAGGTATCGAATCAATTCCTTGGGCGGTCGAAGATTACCAAAACTATCAAAATATACTGCGCGATTTCCTCTTTTCGCATATGCCACCCAGTATGTACCTGGTCCCTCTGTGTTGTCTAAATTTACAATACCACTCTCGTTTTGACGTACTCCATCTATCGGTAAGACGTCACGCATGAAATCACCTCGAAAGAAAGATATACGCATACGCCTCGCTAGTCTTTCCAACTGTACGTTAGTCATTGCACCCATGGGTAATTTTAGTGTCTCTTTGACGTTTTTTTTTCTTTTTTCTGCAGCGCCTTTCCCGCGCTTGTACGGAGCAAGATAGATTCCGCGACATTTCATAGCGCGACCTTCCATAGGGCGATGATGACGTTTTAATTCTTCCAACTGACGTTGCGCGGCTTTGCCATTATTCACCGCTTTTGCGACACCCGCCGCTCCACCGACTAGTGAACCGAGAACTCCCAGTAATGATAGAACTGGTAAAATACCACCCCGTTTTGCTATCGGAAGTGTTCGTTTTCGGATTGCTTTCTTGGACGACTTCTTTTTCTTCATGTCGATTTTCGTTTTGATTTTCATGTCCATGCCGATTTTCGTTTTGACTTTCATGGCAGCCCAAACGACGGCAGCAGCCGCTCTCTCGCCTAGAGTTGAATCTTTCGAAGTTATACGTTTCCACGCTTTTACAGCGAGAATCTTATCCGCCGCGTGCCGATCAGCGAAACTGTTGCTACGCGAATAGGCTATATCGTGCTCACGACACGCCGCGTCTAATGAATTAATGTCTCGATCGCCTCTGGCCAATCGTTTTGCCAAGCGAGTTCCAGGACCGCAAAATTGATATCCGGGAATGTGTAGTTCGATAGGAAGCGCATTTATCGCGCGATTCAATAGACCGCTGCCGACTTTGACTCTTGTCGATGGCATTCACTACAGTCTCGGATCAACGGTGCCGGACCGTCGATATGCGTTCGCTGCCACGGACGATTGTAATGTTCCAAACACCGACGATACTGCTGAACCTCTGGATCAACTTTTATATGTTCAGGGAGTCTGCCCCATAAGTCGCCTTTGCAAAATCGCGTGACAAAACAATCTTCGGTATGTATTTCAACTGTTCGGAGATGAGCTCTCGAATATCACGAGTATCCGTTAGAAGGAGCAACATTTTCTAAACTGAGCGTTTCCAAGATCGACGCGTCTATATATATAGTTCAACCGCAACGATCCGTTAACATAATCAATGTTGTGACTCGTGGGGGAAACGTGCGGTTCGTGAAGCAACCGACGTCGATACGTGTGACATATTTCGACAATAGAACGCAATCAATGATTGAGCAAGAGGCGCGCAGGCATGGAAACATGCTTCCGAATACCATACGCGGCATCATATGCGGTCCCTCGAATTGCGGCAAGACGAATGTTCTCATCAGCTTGCTGGAAAGTCTGCACGGTCTGCGTTTCGAGAACTTGTACGTGTACTCAAAATCATTGCAACAACCTAAATATCGCTACTTAGAAAATTTGTTGAAACCGATAGATGAAATTGGATACTTTACATTCTCCGATAACAGCGACGTGATTCCAACGACCGAAGCGTCCAAAATTCTATTTTTATCTTTGACGATGTGGCATGTGACAAGCAAGATACCATAAGAGAATACTTTGCCATGGGTCGTCATTCGAACGTTGACTGAAATTCGTACAAGCAGATCTTGGATATGTCAAGGATACACATACCCACATAGATCGGCTTGTTGAATTTCACCTCGAGTTTACGTAGCTTAACGGCGATTAAATTTTCCGAAAAGACCCTTCTGCTATGAAAATTTGTTCTCGCGATCATTGCCTCAGCACCGTATCGTCCATCCCATTTTATCAATAGTTTTACGTCTACGTGATTGCGAACGTTTTCCATGGTTTTATCGAACACCGCGTTGTTCATCAATTTGTACAAATTTTTCTCGAAATCGTTTGTCACGCGTGTTCTAAACTGTGTATTAAGTTCGATATAATCGCGGAGCCATGAGGATTGGGCAAATTTGAATATGCGGTGTATCTTTCCAATACGAAGACCGTGACGCGTGCACTGCTGCTGGTTGCGATAATGAATCACATAACGCTGCTTATCGCATAAGGTTGCGAAAAGCATGTCCTGCTTTTGGTTGGCGGTTTGTCCCGCGTCGGACAGAACGGTAGGTCAGTGTGCGCGTCGTGCAGACGTTGCGGATACTCTAAGTCAACCTCCAGAATGTAACCTATAGGTGAATCTAGTGCGATTGATGATACGTCGAAATTCGATACATCATCGACCCATCGAAATTCGACGTATGGCAACTGTTGACACATTGCTCAACCGTACAAGTTATTTACATCGAAGTACATCAAGTATGATGATGGTTGCAATGGATCGTAAGACTGCATGTACTTGTTATTGGCTTTTGCATATCTACCGGAACATTGACTGAGGCCACCGCGAATACCGCGCTCGATGAACATGACCATATCGATATCAGTGAGCAGTTCGAAATTAACGCCCGTATGCTTCAACATAGCATCCCACGTAAAACCAGACAAAGTGTAACAATACGCGGGATCTAACCCATAACTTTTGATACAACTATTGCGGAAATTTTCAAAAATATCGGCCAGCAACAAGACATCAATCTTCAGATACAAGTCGCTATATTCACCTAAGGTTTGAATGGCGAACCGTTGCCAGATGTTCACGGCGTGCGCGTAATCGCTCTCAGATACCGTGTCACCCATCAACGAACTGTAAAATGACTCGCGCGGCGGTAAACACCGATCCTGCAGCTTGTCCGCGCAATCAAGGTATTCGTACGGAAAGACCTCCTTTCGTGTCAATAAGTCAAAATCTTTGTCGGACAAATTTGAAAATTCAGACTGAACAATTTTTAATTTGTCGTTGTTGAGAAAAGACGCCAATTTATCGAGACTTGTACTAAGAAATTTGTACGAATCGATGAACCGCAATTGTATACAATTTTCCCATTTATACCTACTATCCATCATGTTTCCTACAGTCTTTGTAAACGAAATATATTTTTCTTTGGTTATCGGTAGTACAATGATTGAACCTTCGAACGCGGTTCCTATATCTTTGATGATAAAGTGTGAATCATAACCGGATAAGTTGTGAAAGACCACGGGAATGCAATAACTATCTCGATAATTTAGATTGCAATTGGAATGCGCGGGACCTCTGTGCCCAGTTAGGTGACAATGATCGGTCACGCGTGTATCATCCTTTGCGAATGATTTCTCGCACACATGACACAGCGTAGCGTTCCGAAATGTCTCCCACTTTCTTCGTTCTTTCGACAAAGTTTCCATGGAGACATTTGCAGACAAAATATCCTTTACACGATGTGCTAGTTCTTCAAGTTCTTTGACAAACCATGAGATGCAATTCGGATCGCGATGACATCGATACGCGGACAATGACTCGTCGTAGGAACATCGCACGTAATACGCTATACTAAATACGCTATGATGTTGATACGCATACGAACTCGTTTTTGTTCTTCCCTCGGTGTCTTCTCCAGGATGCATTCCAAGTCGGCGTAAACTACAAACGAGATCCGCTCCTTCCTGCAGTAGTTGGTGAAGCTGGGCCATTTGTTGTCATCGTTTGGCAAGATGACGGCGCAGTCATTCAATTTGCTATCTACACACAATCTATAATGTGACTCTCCAGTTTTTCGTTTGTATGAAAATAATGTAAACAACTGTAATAAAAAATGATTATTATGAGTTTTTCTTTATAGTGTATTTTTATATATTGTATTCATAAAATATCATTCATAAAATATCCTTACCGATCACATATATATTTTTTGCATTTCTTTTTATTTAATTGTGAGCTCACAAGGCGAGACAAATTCTTAATCCACATGAAGTGTCCCACGTCGTTTTTGTGCGTTTTTGTCAGCTGAACATAACGCTGCGACCACCGCCCATGCGAAACATACATTGTCCATAGATTGCATGTTGATTATAGCCCGCTTCATTTTTATTTCGCGCGGTAACTCGATATGACATCCCGCATGCAATGGATTGTACTTGTTAACATTAACGGTCAGATCGAATATGCGCGAGAGTGTCCACCAGCTATCTCGTTCCTGGAATTCTTCCATGGACGCTAAGGTGGGTTCGATAATACATGTCACGAACCAAATGTCTAAATCAGATGTAGAAAGAAGTCCAACGTTCCTCGTATTGATGCTCTTGTTCGCGCGTTTATCACCCGTCACAAATTCGCCGTTGAACACAGTGTTGACTTTTACGCTACCGTGTCTCTTCATAACGCTTCGCACATGCTCGAGCACGATATTCTTCACATCTTGGAGAAATCGAAGAGGGTCGATGTAGTCTATATTTACAATCGCCCCGATTGATATGCGACTATTGAACGCTATATCGATTTCTCGCCAAACAAGTGTCGAATGTCCGGCTCCTGCGTATACGAAACGTCTGCGCAAAGTATTTTTTAAACCCTCGAGTTGCGCTATACGAGCAACCATCGAGTGCGCTGAACCAACCAATAGTCGTGGTTGTTTGGCTCGGCTATGCTGTTCCAACGACTCGAGACACTCGTCGCACTTTTGTTCCCATGCGTGGTATTCGTCTAGCGAGCCTAATCGAGCGGCCTGATTCTGCAGCTCGCGTTCTACGGATGATAATGATGATAATGATGATTCTGCCATTTTTCTAGCAACGTTGTAAACACACTGTAACTGCGCGCTTTGCTCGTCTTCGACTAAACTATAGAATATTCTGCTTTGAACATTTTATAGCCCTTCACTCTTTCAAACATACATGCTGTTATCAAAATTCGGGGAAACTTCCTCGACGAACTATTAAACACATTCCTGGATCTTAAACTCATATCGACTCGTTGTGGACTTTGCCTAAGTGCATGTCTTTCTTTATCTGATACAATAATAGGCTTATAGACCTATGATTCTGGTATCAGCAGTCTGACGTCAACGACTGACAAAAATATTTTGGTTAAAATGTGATATTGTAATACGCAGCAGCACTGAGTTCTTCACAGGATGTACCCTATGATAAGATATGTATGCCTTTCTTTATCTAATACCACAATAGTACTTGTAGACCTACGATTTGGTATCAGCAGTCTGGGGGGTCGACGACTGACAAAAAATATTTTGGTCAAAATGTGATATTGTAATACGCAGCAGCACTAAGTTCTTCACAGGATGTACCCTATGATAAGATATGTATACCTTTCTTTATCTAATACCACAATAGTACTTGTAGACCTACGATTTGGTATCAGCAGTCTGGGGTCGACGACTGACAAATCACATTTTGGTCAAAATGTGATATTGTAATACACAGCACCATTATATTGCAACGTTTACAAATTGTAATAAAAGTATAAATATTGCGCATTTCTGTACTGCGCATTATTTTCTGTCGTACTGCGATGTGCTATGACTGGTATTATTTCATCAATGTGTGACTATTTAATTGACTGGTTACAATGCTGTGCCAGAGAATTAATATCTAGTTTCAGAAGATATATTGATATGTGCATTAGAAAATTTGAAAACTCTGAAGAGATCGATGGAGGGGATGTAGCATTGGCTGGGGAAACTCGGAGGGAAACCTGCGTTGAAGAAGCTCCTGCAAGAGTCGCTCTGTAAAGACACGGTTCGACAGTCGCTCTGTCAAAAGACAAGGTTCGACAGTAGCTTCCACATACAATAAACCAAAATGTCCGATGTCGAAGTGAACGCTGCACAAGCAAATTATTACAAGTCTGTTCAACATGTGGATGAGGATGAGAATCACCCTAGGTGGAAACAAAACGACGAGTGTTTCGAGAAGCCACCATGCAAAATGGAACGTAAGAAGTGAGTATCAATGTGAATTTGGTTGGTACTTTGTGCGCACTTTCCCGACCGAATTTTTAAATGTATATAACATTTACATTGTATTTTTATAGCATTCCTGAGCCATGTCATGCTACTCGCATCCTGGGGCGCAGATATGTTTTGACTGCAACAACTCATAAGTATTTGGAAATTGGACTCAATGTACAATATCGATCCTACCCTGTCGTGGAAATAATCCTCGGCGACAATCGCGGTAATGAACTAATATTACATACAGACATTTGGGGAAAACTGATGGAAAATCGTGGTGCTGTACGACGACTTCTAGAAGCGCGCAACCCATCGTACTTTCCGCTACGGATTCAAAATTTAGGAGTGAAATTGTTCGAGCTAAATGGTTCAAAAATTGTAAAATTAATGCAATCTTCTAAGAGTTTGTATTTGAGTCCTGCTACAATGAACAAGTTATTTACTTATGAATATTGCATTGATCATATATATACGCAGTTGTCTGAACAGTCGTATCTGGTTAGATCAAGAATTCTAACTTTTGTAAAAGATCTTCGAGAAAAAAAGTTACCGAAATGTGCAATGCGGTAAAAGCGATACGTGAAAGCGCTGCCTTTAACAGTGAGTCACTTATTGACTGCGAGCTGCTGACATGTGCTTCGAAAGATATCTTGCACGAAGCTATGAGCTATTTGGTATTCTGAGCTGTTTGGTATTCTGAGGAATAAATTACTTTGTTATACAGGGTACACGATTTATCTGAAGACATTGAAATATCTCGAGAACTATGCATTGGATAAAAAAGTGGTTAATGAAAGTTGTTAGTCTCGAAGGGGGACATCCAATGATATCAAACTCGCCTCCCACCCCACCCCCTGGGGGTGGGGGTTGGGGGCAACTTTGAAATCTTAAATGGAAACCCTCATTTTTTATTACAGATACGGAATATTTGTTATAATGATTTTATTTCATTCATGCCTACTTATTGTAGAACTGGAGCCTGAAGTGCATCTATATATATTACTTTTCACTACATATCAGGTATAGTAAAAAGAAATCCATTATTTTTCCAATATATGGCTTTAGTTATCTGTATCTCGCGTTGTATAAGTCCGATCGGGTTCCACTAGATGGCGTTAAAAACATGAGATTTCGTACTCAAAAAACTTTTATGACAGTTTTGTGATTAGTTGACTCAGTTTTGTTTGAGCGCGCGTCAAAGATGGACACTAGCAAAGAGAAAATACGCTATATTTTACAGTTTTTCTTCGATAAAGGCGAAAACGCAAGCCAGGCGGCTGAAAATGTGAATAGTGTTTATGGTCCTGATACTGTAACAGCCAATCACGCGCAATTTTGGTTTCGTCGATTCCGTTCCGGTAATTTCGATGTCAAAGATGCACCACGCTCTGGAAGGCCAATTGTCGACAATATCGATAAAATCATGGACATTGTCGAGTCCGACCGTCATGTAAGCACTGTTTCGATTGCCCAAGAGCTAAAGATTGCACAAAAAACCGTTTGGAACCATTTGAATAAGGCTGGATACAAAAAGAAGCTCGATGTATGGGTGCCACACGAGTTAACGAAAAAAAACCTCATGGACCGAATTTCCATCTGCGAATCGCTGCTGAATCGCAACAAAATCGACCCATTTCTGAAGCGGTTAATCACTGGTGATGAAAAGTGGATCACTTACGACAACGTCAAGCGAAAACGGTCGTGATCGAATCTCGGTGAGCCGGCGGAAACGGTGGCCAAGCCGGGATTGACGGCCAGGAAGGTTTTGCTGTGTGTTGGTGGGATTGACAGGGAATTATCTACTATGAGCTGCTCCCCTACGGCAAAACTCTTAACTCGGAACTGTACTGTCAACAATTGGACCGTCTGAAGGAAGCAATCGCCCAGAAGCGGCCAGCTTTGGCCAATAGGAGAGGAATTGTGTTCCATCAGGACAATGCCAGGCCACACACATCGATAGTGACTCGCCAGAAGCTCCGGGAGCTTGGTTGGGAGGTTCTTATGCATCCACCTTATAGTCCGGACCTGGCACCAAGTGATTACCATCTGTTCCTGTCCATGGCGAACAATTTTGCTGGTGAAAAATTCGCTTCAAGAGAGGCTTGTGAAAATCGACTGTCTCAATTGTTTGCCAATAGGGACGAGAGCTTCTATGAGAGAGGCATAATAAAATTACCTTCAAAATGGCAAGTTATCGAACAAAACGGCGCATATTTGACCTAACTCGGATCATTCTAACTATGGTAATTAAAGCCTTCAATTTCATGCAAAAATAATGGATTTCTTTTTACTACACCTGATATTACAATAATTTTTCAAGTTAATCAGTAAGAATAAAGTATAGTAAGAATAAATCGTAATCTTCTTAAAAAAATATTAAACAATCTGTGTATAAGAGAAAATTTATATTAAAATCAATAAGATTTGCATCATACATATAACATATAATTCCTCTAACTTTAAGAATAATGTGTTTATAATATCTCTTAATTTTAGAGGAATCTTCTTAAGGCCATATATAAGAATAATATCCTCTAAAATTTAGATGATTCCGCTTGTTCCGAAATTACTTTTTTTTGGTTGTAAAATATGAATCTTGACACCTCGGGTATGTTAGCAAAAATTATGTAAACAAGAGCAAAGCGAGACGATTTTTAGTTATTAAAGATTAAATTAAAAGTCACGGTTATAGCATTGCTGATTGACTGTCAGATTCAAACGTCAAAATCGCACGGCACTTCGGCATCCTGTTAAATTGGAATTCGACCAAGAACCTTTTCTCAGGGCATAATACGTACTTTTCTTACTCTCCTTGCTATTATGAGCATCTTTGCGACGCCAGGACCATTCGAGTCACCTACAACGATATGTAAGCCTGCGATCGTTGTGCGAAATAATTTTCTCAAGCAAGAGTGAACACTCGTACCTCTGGTGCTCTTTTGCATATAGTATGTTATCCTACGACAGATACACGTGATCTCATTTATCGAGTTGATTTTCCTTCTCATAAGAAACGCGTGCTTACCGAAACAATGACGTAGGAAATTACGTTCTCTATCATTTTTGTATTGAAATAAAATTGCAAGTTTATTATGTTCTTAATACCTTACCTGCAAAGATGTTCGCGACGGAAGGAAACGGCCAATGCATACCTAGCTCGCAGTATTGAGTTGATGAGATAACTCCTGAAAATCGGCATCACGCAGCTTGACTTACCGTCTTTCGACCCGTATCGCGCAGAAAAAGTATCTTACTTCGTCAAAGACGACTCTGTTACTCTCCTATCGATTTCGGACATAACTATCTATGGCATTCCAGACTTCACGATACATAATGTTCGGTAAGCCATTATTAATATATAAATTGACGCACACCGGTCGAGATACATCTCTGAATAATTTACGCATGATTCAGATGAAGGATGATTGTCTCCATGTGGATCAACGTAAAATCGATCGATAGTCTTATTCTGCAAAACCGATCCATATGATGAATTCAATCACGGATCACGTGAGCACAAAACTAACATTAAATTGTTTTCAACAACTATAAACGCATTGTGTAGGAGATTAAATTTAACGCATACTTTCCATCCAACAATGTGTCAGCTAACTACGATATACATAGTACGACCACGTTTCTCATCTCCCAGTTTCCAAAGAACGACTTGACGAATATCAACGCTAGCATCGCTATACAAGGTGGATATTACGAAGACTGGAAAAGGACCTATAAATATTTCAACGTTTGTTACGTCAACGTCAACGTGGTATTCAAAAGCGTAGGGGATGTTAAGACCACCTCGGAAATAATAAGTAAATGGTATTCCCAATTAATCATCAACATAAATTACTATCAGCAAAACAACTGGGGAGCTATAACTTCCCGAAACATGCATGTAATTCAATTATTCGCATCTAATATTCTCCGAGCAACAAAGAGAGTGAGAAAGAAAGAGAGAGAGAGAGAGAGAGAGAGAGAGAATAAAATTTTCTTGAAATATCCAATTAACGTATTGCTGACGCTTATTTAGACGTGCAATTGTCTCAATTTTATCGCAGTGACGAAGCACCCATCACTATATGATAAATATTTATCTTCAGAACCAATTGTACGCAATTATTATTTCATACCGAGTAACCATTCACATGTATCGATTTACGAAACGTCTTTTCTGACAATGTTAGGTGCGCATTAAATAATCAAAAGTGCGAGCATGACAACCGCTTATGACAAAATTCGAATGACTGTGCATGGTATAAATAATTTATTGTACTTTTATCTTGATAGATAAAAATTTAATAAAAATACTTAGATTCATCGCGAATCTCTCGTTAGAGTTGTAACGTCGGATGATATCTCCTGCATTATCATTTCGGCTCCTTCATCGTTCTTCGTCATAATCAATCATCGAGCAACCTTGATCATTCGATGCACTTCTAACTTTGTCGTAGATAGCATTTACAAACCATTATGCAAATCAGAATAGACTTGGTTTTTTCAATGCAGCTTAGAACGTAACCGATAATAATAAACGATTTTGTAAAATAAAACATCATTCTAACACTTCCATATTGCTGACAGTTTTATCACGCAAATATAGTAGCACAAGTATGATACAAAGTGATTTTGTATTTTGAGAACATGTAACAAAGAGTTATGTATGTTAAAGAAAAAATTTGAAGCATAACACATTAATCCTTGACTAATTTAACGTGAAAGCTATATATGTGTATAAACATTCACGGAAAATATTTTATGCGCTCCCGAACAGATAACAGTGTGAGTTGAAGTTATTAAAATTCGGGGGAGATATATTTTTCATATTCAAATACTTTCTCGCTTAGTAAAATCTACCAAACAGAATTTCCCGATGTAGACGCGAATCGATCTTTCCAATTGTTAACTAGTCGAAAACTGACATCATCAATTTAAGTCTCAAAATGCGATGCGATAAGGTAAAAGCTGATGTTATAATTTTAATCGACAAATTATTTCGTTCCAAATAATCGCGTCGGAGGATAACAATCGTAAAGGGAGACCTTTTGCAAGGATTCAGCGAAAATATTCGTCATGTGTTTACATATTTATCGTTGTTCTTTCAATGCGTCTTCGCCTCAACGTTGAACAAGGAGATAACTTATGATTTACATCCTGTTGATGCGTGATCGCTGAGTTTAAAATACACTCTCGACGCGTCGGACCGATATGTTAACGAAAGTCGTAAAATCGAGAACAACGCGAGTGGCTGGATTATTGTCGAAATCGTACGGTTATTTATCACCACTGGTGATAAATCTACACGTCAAAATCGTTCAGTATTCGTTAAATTCGAAACAAGAACCTCTCCGCAGGTAAAAATGCATACCATCTTTGCGCTTTTCGTTATAACGAGCGGCTTCATCACGGAGATGTGTGCCAACTATTTAAGGGACAGATGTAAGTAACATTGCGATTGTCGGATAAAGTAATATTCTCCAACGAGTATCAGCACGTATGATGCTCACTTTCCTGCGGCCATCTTATAACAGATACGCGCGATCTTACATATTCGACGAACCGCGTCGATTTTTCTTCTCGCGGAACCGCGCGTTTTCCGGATCGAACGTAAAATCGGCTTATGCCGCTTTGATGTACATGCGAAAAAAAAATTGCAAGAACACTTTATTTTGTTGTTAGTACCAAATCTACATACATGTCCGAAATCGCGACTCCAAGCATGCTTACCGCGAAGCTTGGATTCGATGAGGCCTTACTTAGCGCAGAGTGTTCCGTAACTAAATATAGATTCTTTCGAAATTCCGTAATTAAGTATACCTTCTTTCGAGCCATATTATACGCAATTTTATAAGATGACCTTCGAAAACCAGTATATCCCTATGATAAAGTTTAGTGATACATATATCAACGGTATATCAAACTTCACGATAACTAGAGTCAGGTAAATAATTATTATCTAAACATTACATAAACACATCAGCGGATTATTCAGTACTGTTAAGCCAATATTTCACTTGTACGACGAATATTGTCAGATAGAGAATTCCTACAGTGTCCGAGGGGAGTGTTAAAAATGCGCTAAGCAATCATTTGACATATTCGCAAAATATTCGCCGTATAACAAAAGAAATTGTAACAACTTGGCCTAACGAGACGATCCACGTAGTGAATCCAAACGCGCTTTGTGACCAGCTGAGCACAAAATTACCCTAAAATTCTTGTTTCCAGAGTTGTCGAGGATCATTATATTGAGTTTCTGGCGCACTTTCCATTCGTCAGTGTGTCCACAAGTTCAATGCATACGTCTCATATGCGTCTCCTACGCTTATTAAAAATAGCAGATACAGATTAAATAGCAATTTTACGAACGTCGTTGCTGAAATTATTATACGAGGCAGGCATTTTGAGGACGAAGAACAATATTTTTACGTGAACAACGTCACCGTGGCAATCTTAAAGTTTGAAGGGATGAAGACTAATAAACAACAAAGAGGTACACCCGAAAACGTAACGCAGTTGGCAAATGATTATCTTGCACTTGAGTGGGATCCATTGACTTACGAAATAATTTATAACATCAAAAACATTGCAGCTGAGCTCATCCAGACCATTTGGAATAGGATTTACACGAATTTCCCAACTGTTATGTTAACGTCTCGTTAAAACGCATCGTCTTGATTTTATTGTCATGATGAAGAGATTAATCATTTTATAATGAGTGTAACTTGCTAGCACAATTAGTTGTGCATTACTTATTTATTATTTTGATACGGAGATTCGTATACGCTGCTTTAGAAAATGGCTTTTTCTTCCAATGGAGTTCGGTGCGCATCAAATGCGAACGAATGCTCGCGGGTTTGCGGTTGTGACAGAACTCGCATGATAGTACACTATGCACACAGTGCCTCTTTATTGTACTTTCATTCAATGGATAAAAGTATGATAAAAATACCTATGTTCCACGCGTTTTCTTCGTTATACTTGCAATGTTAGATATCTCGTATACCATCACTTCGGCTTTCGTCATAACTGATGAAGCTCGCGAGTTGTCGCTTGTAATTAGAACCATTTCGCGTTACCAATCTTATCGGTAATAATATATATATAGATCCTTCCTAGACCTAAAGATTCTACGCTAAAGGACCTTACGCTTTGTAAATTTGGATATACGAAATACGATTGTAAACTTGGAACTGAAACAATCTGGACAATTTTTTTTCGGAGCATTTTTCAACACCAGTCAATGGTTCAATAAGACAAATTATTTTTTAGCGGTCCAAAAATAAATTCTTTCATTGAAGCATCAGCTGTATCTTAAACAACATCCAGAACAATTTTGTCCTGACTGTAAAATAAATTCGAGTATATAATTATCCGGAAAGTACGCGTATACTTGAGAATTTCTAGAAAGAAAAGAATACGTGCAATAAGCGAGATATTTGTTTTCCTCGCAGAGAAAAAAATCCATGTAAGAGCGTTTGCAATATTGCGTTTGCGATATTTTTTCTTCGCGTGAATAACGGCGCTTAGATTATACAAATTTATTTGTAAATTTAACCAACGCAATAAAGAGTTATGCACGTATCAAGTGAAATTTCATATAATATGTAATTCTACATAACTCCTCTTACTCGTTTTCCTTCTCTCTTCCTTTCTCTTTTCAACAATGAAAAAATTCGACGGCAACGGTAGAAATATTTAATATTTTTAAACATTTTTCTTTCTCAATGTATTATCACTTGATCTCTTCGAATAATATCTAGCAAAATTCATCGATCCATTGCACTTCATTTTCCGCAGGACAAAAATAATTGTCCCATTATCAATGCTTTAAAAATTAAAGACTGCGTTTTACATATTCGCTTCGCAATGTATGTTCCTTTCAAGTAGCCACCTTAGCTAAGATCATAGGATTTCGTGAGAACTTTCGATGTAGATTTACAAGTTCCCTATTATTCTCTCGACAAATGCTTGGCACAATGTTAAGCCACAAGGCCGCTCGTGATTTGCATTGTGTGTACACGTGATCGTCGTGTCCGAAATACGAATCCTGACTCGTCGGACAAATATATTAACTAGAGACGTGGAAACGAGAACAACGCGAGCTGGCTAGTTGTCGTCGAAATCGCATAGTCGGAACATTATCGAGTAACAGTGAAATTCGCGCATTAAAGTCACTCAATATTTCGACGCAACATTAAATTTGAATTTGACCGAGGATTTTTCGGTAAGCCACAATGCGTGTTATTTTATTGATCTTTTTGATGAGCATGATGACCATGGTGAAGTCTGACCGCGATCTAGGGATTACGTGTAAGTAACCGTGCGATCATCTCGCAAATCCGAAAATTTTCTCGAACAGCTAACATTTGTAACTCCGTTTTAATCTCGCGAATAGAAGTCTATTCTAAGAGAGATACACTTAATTTGAGGTATTTTTCGAGTTGACCCGCTGCCTTCCGACGAATCGTGTGTTTTTCAAAACTGATATGTGTGAGAAAGTAATTGCGAACGCAGTATGTAATTTGTTCTTAGTATCACAACTGTACATTTGTAACCAAAGAGAGATTGATCTAGGGGTATGTATAAAGCACAGCATAGAATCATTAAAGCCTCACTTGAAGGATGGTGTTCATTCTTTGGGTATTCCGACGTTCAACCCGTATTATATACCGACTTACGAAATTTCCATGTCGGGTAAATACTCAAGCACCACGAAGTTTTCGGATATAATGATCTCCGGAGCAGCAGACTTCGATATAATGGGGTTCAAGTAAGTAATCGCGATAGAGCAGATCGACATACGACATACAAACATTCATTCGCAATGCGCGATCCAAGCGATCGTCTCATCCCGGATGTCGATTTTAGAGTCCATCATGTAACAATACACATAACAATAGACGTAATAATGTGGAGCTAATAGCCTTCGTGTATCACTGCAAACTCGAGTGTTGTTTTCATTCAAAAAAAGTAATTTCAGAACAAGCATTTAAATTTTAGAGGATTTTATTCTTATATGTGGCCACAAGAGGATTCCTTTAGGATTAAAAGGAACATATTATAAACGCATTATACTTAAAAAGTTAGAGGAATTATATGTTATATGTACGTATGTGTGTCTGTAATGCAAATTTTATTAATTTTAATATAAATTTCCTCTTATACACAAATTATTTAATTTTTTTAAGAGGATTATTATTTATTCTTACTATACTATACTTTATTCTCTTTCTTACTAGTTAAACTACTTAATTTGAAAAAATTATGATAATGTATAGCAAGAAGTAATGTATATATATATATAAATATACTTCTGGCTCTAGTTCTGCGATAAGTAAGCACGAATGAAATAAGACCATCATAACAAATAAATTTCCAATCAGTTTTGTCATGGACTTCATAGCTGCAAGATGTTCATCATAACCGATGGTATGAAACATAGTTGAAAGAAAGAAAATATATTTTCTAACTTCTTGCAATAGATTATAAACTGTATTTGACCAAATATGGGTAAATTATCTTCGTTATTACAACAACACATATACATTTTTTAAAAAGCTTTCTAAATATTCTGACCCATGAATATATGGTTATTTTTTCGTTCATGTCTGGAGATGGAGCATGACTAAACAAAAGAAGCCGACATTCAAATCAACATATTCCTCTTCATATAAAAGGAAAATTAATTGATATAAGAGAAAATTCTCTTGAAAACGGTTAGAATTTAATAAATTTTAGATGAATAGTTCACTTTAATCGCTTTATAGGAAACTCTTTTACCCGTAAACGGCTTAGAATATGAGGCTATAGGAAAAATCACTTTATAAATAAAGAAATAAATAAAAAATAATGTCTAAATAACGTCTAAATGAATTAAATGACGTAGCTTAAGACAACAAGAAACATGTAAAGAAAGCTTCAGACTATACGTGTCAAAATAACACACTCGGGTTTGCAATGTAGTACAAGGAGTATCGTCGAATTCCTGCGTCGCCGGATAAAGAATTTTCGCGGGAATTGTTAAATTCGACCGACAGATTCGACGACACTTGTCGTACGACAAATGGAACGATAATCTTCTTCGCCCGAGAAGAAGCTGCATCGCGAATTCGAGCGCGGCTGAATCTCAGCAGCCGAACAGCCATTCGACTATCTGGACATTCTCGTTTTCAGCTACTCAAGGCATCAGATAATGTTACAGGCGAAGTTCCCACAGATTATATTGCGCACAAAATACCAAGTGATGCCCAATTTTACGAGGCCCGTAAAAGTAGGCCGACTGACAACAATTTTTAGAAACGTCACCACCGACGTCGTTATAAATGGTGAACATTACGATAAACCGGAAACGGGCGAGGAATATTTTAAAGTGATAAATACCCAGGTGCAATTGAAAATCGATAAAATCTCGGGGACTAAAACGGCGAGCTATAACGAGACGATGACCATTGATTTGGATCAATTTTTGCAAAATCAATGGCAGACACTGATGCACGAAATGCACCGGACGGCCGAATGGTACGCTGCCAAAGTTATCAAGGAAACCGCTAACAACATCTATGCCAACTTCCCTCTGAGCGTATTATATCCAGAGTAGGCATCTTCTTGCCCTCGTTTTATAGCCGCGGCGACGAGCTAGTTGTCTTTTTTTGTGAAAATTGTAAATTATCATATATCAACATGCACGGCCGATCGCGCGCGTGTTATTCTCACAAAGTGAGAACTCGTGTGCGCTCGTTTGCATGATGGTTCGCGTTTGATCCTTTTTCAGACGAAGACGGTAATCGATCGTGACAGAGTCGGAATGTCGGTACGCGGTGTAAACGGCAGCTCTTTATTATATCTTCACCTGGGACAAGTAGAAATATAATGAAAGCACGTACGGAAGATTCTCGGTGAAATCACATTCCAACCGAATCCTCCGTCGCACTTGCAACGCCGGACACGTCACGTGTACCGTCACTTTCGGCTTCTGTCCAATGACCGATTAGCTCGCTCGATCATAGTCATTCGACGCGTTCTTTTAGCTACACCGGTGAAATCGCGCGCAGACGGTTGGCCATACGAGCGCGGACTTCCACTCGATTCGATTTCAACACTTCCCTCCCGATGCGGCTCGCAACGTCACCGATAGTTTAACGAGAGAACTTTGTAATTGATTCCCGGAAGTTGAGTTCTCTGATTGAAGCATCGGCTACGACTCGAGCCGCATCGCGAGTAAAGCGCGCAAATCGGCACGATAAAAATAAAACAAAAATACGGAATATGAGTATACATAGTATCAGCGGCGCAGGTCAGCAAGACATAAAGTATTTGTTTCCTGTAGATAAAAGAGAACTTTTTTCCAATGCATGCATAATATAGAGATTTTGTATCGAGACGACAGAGAAATAAAAGTTACGATATGCGCGAATGTACGAACTTATAAATTTGTACTTTGAGAGTGAAATAAAAAACGTTAGGCATGTGACCAGCGAATTCGAAAATAATTCATTCATCGCGAGTAACGTAGGCTCGCTTTTCGCCACGGAAAGGCAGTTCGCCTTTCAATGCAGTTCTCGCGCGCGTTGAATGCACTTGTTCCTGTCTTTATTCGAGTCGCTTACCCACGCCACGGCTTTCGCGTCGGCCGAGCATCGAAGACACCGACTCGAAAACATGGAAGATACGTCTTCAGGTATCCTTCAAAATAGCGAACGTTCGATGCCGGCAATGTTAACACGTGCGGAAGCGAATGCTTTTCAGTGGAAAATCCGTCGCGGCTGTGTGAGGTTTAGAAACGGAATTTAAAAAAAAA